>NW_013576418.1:0-11700 GCF_000499745.2 Eimeria mitis
TATATATATATGTATATATATATATATATATATATATATATATATATATATATATGCTGGGGGAAAGGAGCCAAGAGAGACAAAAAGAGACAAAAGGAGACAAAAGGAGACAAAAGGAGACAAAAGGAGACAAAAAGAAAGACATAAACAAAGATATGAAAAGGAGAAAAGCAGGAAACAAAAGAGAAGAAAGAGAAAATAATAAAACACTAAACAAAATATATAAAAACAACACCGTTTAGCGAGAAAAGAAAAAAAAAACAAAAAAAAACAAAATACCCAAACTAAACAAGACAAACCACCAACTGCAACAAAAAGAAAAAGAAATCAAACAAAAAAAACAAATTAAAAACCCCTAAACCCTAAACCCTAACTCCTAAACCCTAAACCCAACCCTAAACCCTAAACCCTAAACCCTAGCCCCTAAAACCCTAATAAAGCCCTAAACCCTAAACCCTCTCCCCGCTCCCATCTCCCCTCTCCCGTCCCCCCTCTCCCCTCTCCCCTTTCCCCTAAACCCTAAACCCCTAAACCCTAAACCCTAAACCCTAAACCCTAAACCCTAACCTGGGTTCTATGCCTGGGGGTCTATTAAGCAGAGCAGAGGCGGGGGCGAGGCCCACAGAAATAGCGGCGCCATTGGGGGGCCCCTTTAATATTTTTGTTTCAAAATAAGAAATAGGACAAAGACGAGGGAGAGGAAAGTCAGATTGGACTGCCTGAACATAAATATATTTATTTATTTATTTATTTATTTATTTATTTATTTATTTATTTTGGTTTTGTTTGGTTCGTTCGTTGCTTGTTTATATTTATTTTTTTTATTTTTATTTGGTTGGTTCGTTGTTTGTTTGTGGCTGCAGCAGCAGCAGAAAGAATAGCAGCAAATGATGAAGAAACGCGAGCAGCAGCAGCAGCAGCAGCAGAAGCAGCAGCAGCAGCAGCAGCAGCAGCGGCAGCAGCGGCAGCAGAGGCAGCAGATGAGAGAAGCAGGAACAGTGGGTAGTACACAGAACGGAAACAGAAGAAATACAAAAAAAGAAAAAAACAAAAAAAAACAAAAATAAAATAAAACCAAAAGAGATGAACACAAACAAAAAACGAAAAAAAAACAAAAATAATAAAAAAAAACAAACTGAGGGTTAAACCCCACAATAAGAAGTAGCAGTCCGCACAACCCACCCAAACCCTAAACCCTAAACCCTAAACCCTAAACCCTAAATTCCAAACCCTAAACCCTAAACAATGTCTTGAGGATGCAACATTAAATACAGTTGCTGACCCGGAGAGAAGAATGCATCCCTAAGCTGTAACCCCTAAACCCTAAACCCTAAACCCTAAACCCTAAACCCTAGACCCTAAACCCTAAACCCTCGACCTACCCCTACATCTGTATAATCCCCCCTGCCGACGAAAGTAGCAACGAGCCCAGCATCGCTAATATGAATATAATGAAGATGTTTACGAGGGTCTATTGCAGTTGGTTTGGGTTCGGGTGTATCTACACTCCATCTATCATCTATCTCTGCTTCGTCTGTCTCCCAAGCAATGGTGCGGCGGTATTCATAAGACATCTTCTTTTGACTCTATGCTGCTGCTCCTGCTGCTCCCGTTGCTGTTGCTGCTGCTGCTGCTGCTGCTGCTGCTGCTGCTGCAGTCGATGCTGATCGTGGTAGTTGTTTTTGATGATAGTAATTATTTTTTAAAGCAGAACGATGCTGCTGCTGTTTATAGAAAAGCCAAATTGGTGACAATGATTATAATAAATATGAAGATGCTGCTGCTGAGGAGAAAGAAGAAAAAAAAGAAAAAAAAAAAAGAAAAAGAGGAGGATCCCTGGTGTTGGTTTGGTTTATGTATTGGTGCTGATGCACTCGCTGCTGCAGTTGTTACTGCTTTCTTCTTCTTTGTTATGAATGAATGGGTTAATAAGTTGCTGCTGGTTAGCTGTTTATAGAAGAAAAGAGAAAAAGAGCAGCCGGAGATTGAAGGCTTGGGGGGATGAGCTGACCGTTGGTTTGGGGTGTATGTACACCTAAAAAGTACATTAAAGAGTTCGTTTGGAGCTCATGTACACCCAAAAGACATACATGAATATACAGAGCTGAAAATAAAAAGAAAATACAGCTGCTTGTGTTGGGGGGTGCTGGGCCTGGTGAGAGAAGTCGGCGCTCGGTGGTGGCCTTCAACGCTCTAGACAGAAAGCAAGAGAAAAGAAGAGAAAAATATGCAGCAGCAGGGGTATTGGGGGTAGAAACAGACAAACAAATACCAATAAACATAAAATAAATGCTTTAAACTCCTCAATTACAGCCAGAAACGAACAGAAAAAAGAACAAAACAACCACACAAACGGGACCCTCGCTCGCCACCCCAAACTGCATGCATTCCGGTGTTGTTTGACCCCTCTTTGATTTATTTTCTTTTTTTTATGTTTATTTTAGTTTAAAATAAATTAAATTTAGTTATTTGGAGCTCTTAATACCCGAAATTACAAAAAAATACAACAAGGCGGGGACCCCGCCGCCGACCATTGGACCTCAGAGGCAGCTGCCTATACACCCCGTGAAGCTCCCGGTGTTTGTATATATGTATATATATAAGAGGGGAAATATATTGAATAGATTCCTTATAAACTCGATGAAATAGAATAAATTATTAATAAATTATATTTAAATACAATAAAATACCTGAAAAATAACTTTAAATAAAACAAATTCTCATAAAATATATTACAGCTTTCTTAACGTATCCCCACATAAGAATAATATCTTCTTTGTTAGACACGTTTATATTGAATAATTTATTCATTAAAAATATCTATAAATATTTATTTATAAACTTAATTATATTTAAAGTATAAAATTAATTATATTTTATGTATTTAAGAACTCTACATACAAATAAATTTAAGTACAAATAAAACATATTTCATATATAATAAATATAAAGAAAGGCTTCTGTAATTTTATTTATATTTTATATATTTATATAAAATATAAATATAATCACTACTTCGTCGTATTTACAGCTTACTCTATAGAAACTCAGCTGCATATAAACGTTTATATATTTGGGGTTAAATCAGAGTCAGTGATATTTTTTTTTTTTACTTGTATTTATTTCGGTTTTTATTTATTTTAATATGCATTTATTTCGAGTTGTATTTATTTCTTCTTTTTTCTATTTATTTTTATTTGTATTTATTTTAATTTGCATTTATTTCACGTTTTCTTCGTTTCACGTTTTGTTTATTTCAATTTCTAATTATAATTATTTTGTTGTATTTTTTTCGAGTTGTATTTATTTCCTCTTATTTTTATTTTTTTTAGTTTAATTTGTATTTATTTATATTTGTATTTATGTATTTCAGTGTCTATTGCATCTAATAAAAGTGTAATTTCTATAAATAAAAAAAAAAAAGAAAAGAAATGAAGTGCTGGCGGGGGAAATATAATTCAAGTTGTTGTGGGGTGTACAGACACCTTTGCGTTTTCTTCTTTTTGTTGTTAATGAGGGGTTTCTTAATCAAAAACAAAATAATAAATTATATAAAACAATTAAATTGTTTCTATCAGAGTGATGCAGCTACTAAACCTCGCCGCATCATTTAAAAAGAAAGAAGAAAACAAAACCCTAAACCCTAAACCCTAAAACACAAACCCTAAACCCTAAACCCCAAGACCCCGATTATATATCAACAATGTTGTTATTCTGTCTCTACACTTCATCACTTAAATTTATTCGATTTAATTTATTTATTTATTTATTTATTTTTTTTTTTATTTTTTTCTGCTGTCTTCACTGCCCCCCTCATCTCTCTGATATGGAGCATTTCCGTGCGACACTAAGATATAAAAACGAAATAAATTAAACAACTAAATAAATAATTTATTTATTTATTTATTTATTTATTTATTTATTTATTTATTTATTTATTTATTGGTGGAATGCTGGGGACCTCTTGCATGCTAGGCGCATACGGCTCTCTAGCTGTGTGCTGAGGCGTCTTAGGAAAGAAGAAGCAGAGAGCCCCAGTTGATATGTATCGTCGGCGATGAAGACATCTTCATCTGCTGCTTCTGTTCCTTCTGTTGTTTCTGCTGCTGCTGCTGCTGTTTCTGCTGCTGCTGCTGCTCCTGCTGCTGCTGCTGCTGCTGCTGCTGCTGGTTCTTCTTCTCCCTTATCCTCACCACACAATCGCTGCTCTAGGTAAAGAAGGTCCTCAAGGCCGCTATCTGTTGACTCTCGCGTGGGGGGGCACAGCAGGCTCCCTTGCTGCTGCTGCTGCTGCTGCTGCTGCTGCTTGCGTTGCTGCTGTTGGTGCTGCAGACGCAGCAGCGCTGCTGTTACTGCTGCTTCTCCTTCCTCTACAGCCTGCGGTGAGAAGCTCGACTGCACGCTATCCTTGCTGCTGCTGTTGCTGCTGCTGCTGCTGCTGCCGTTGCTGCTGCTGCTGCCAGGCCCTCCCCCCAGCGCCTGCCAGGCCTGCATGCGTTTGTCAGGAGGCAAAGACAGCTGGTGCTGCAGCTGCTGCTGCAGTTGCTGCTGCAGCTGCTGCTGCAGCGCACGGTTGGGGTGTCTGTACTCCCCCACAAAGGCTTCCCACGCCCGCTCAGCAGCCGCCCTGCTGTGTGCCCTGCTGCCTCTCCGCCTCAAATCCTCTCCTTCTTGCCCGTGCTGCTCGCTGCTTGCTGCTGCTGCTGCTGCTGTTGCTGCTGCTGCTGCTGTTGCTGCTGCTGCTGTTGCTGCTGCTGCTGAGCGGTCAACGGCCTCTTCACCCGCAGGACCACTGGTCAAGGGACTCGCCTTGTAAGCTGCTGCTGTTTCGGTCGTTTGTTTGTCGCTATCTTTGTCTGCTTTCTCACCGTTGCTTCTGTTTGTTTCTTTGTTTATCTGTTTGTTTATTTGTTTATTTATTTGTTTATTCATTTGTTTGTCTTCAAATGTCTCATCTGAATCGCCTCGTTGTGCTGGGCTGTCTGTACAGCGAAGCGGATCCTCGATGCCGCTGCGCATGCGTCTGCTGCTGCTGCTGCTGCTACTTCTGCCGCTCCTGCTGATGCTGCTGTTGCTGCTGCTGTTGCTGTTGCTGCTGCGCCAGTTGGTGTTTGCTGGCATTGCCTGCATGCGCAGCGCCTGCACTAGGCGCGAGGGAGAAACAAGAGGAGCCAGAGCTGCACGAGGGGGGGACCGGGGGGTGGGGAGAGCAGTGCTTGAGATGCGGCCGAACTCATCAGCACAGAATGAGCTGCTGCTGCTGCTGCTGCTGCTGCTGTTGCTGCGGCTGCCGGCAGTGTCCTCCTCCTGTGTAGAAACCAGAGCGTTCCAGGAAGAAGTGATTAGATCTGCTGCTGATGCTGCTGCTGCTGCTGCTGCTGCTGCTGCTGCTGTATTTGAATTTCCATACATAAACCCAGCTTCCCGCTGCAGCAGCTGCTGTTGCACCTGCTGCATCTGCGGTTGTCTCTCCTTGTTAGGAGCTGGGCATTGCAAAGGAGAAAGAAGTGACGGGCTCTCAGTCATATCTAGAGCGGAGGCATCATCCTGAGGTGGAGATACACCCCGTTGGCTGCTGTGCTGCGAGGGGCACGGGGTGGCTTCAGCCTCCTCCTTGCTGCTGCTGCTGCTGCTGCTGTTGCTGGCTTCGCCTTTTGGTTTTCTGCTTACCCAGCTCGCTGGATGCGGCATTTCACCCGGAGGCAGCAGCGGGGAAGCAGCAGAAGTAGCAGCAGCAGCAGCAGCAGCAGCAGCAGATGGAACGAGTCTGCGCGTTTGTACGCGGTTGTCATTCCTCTTTGTTTCTGCTGAGTTCTCTTCACTTGAGATGTTTTCTTTTTCTACTTCTTCAACAGCATTTGGATTAGTATCCATAGATTCACTTGTATTCAATTGCTGGTCTGCTGCTGCTGCTGTTTCTGCTGCTGTTGCTGCTGCTGTTGCTGCTGCAGCTAAGAAAGAGCTGCATAGTGTTTGGATATAGGGGACGTTTGCTGCATGCATCGCGACGGCTTGAATTATTTTTTTTGCTTCTTTTTCACTGACTCTGTATTTTGTTATTTCTGATTTTAATTCTTCTTCGGCTTCTCTCTTCATTTTCTCTGTTTTCGATCGCTCCGTATGCACGCGCTTTAAGGCATCTATTGCCAACTCATGCTGCAAACAAAACAGAAAAAATAAACAAATACATTCACTCTTTCATTTGTTACATAAATAAAATAATTTAATGTATTTCAAAGCAAGCATCTATAAGCAAATATTAATAGATACATAGCGCAGCAGGGATATGAAACAGCAGAAGTGTTACTGCACAAGAAAGCCAAGAGACATCATATGTGTAAAAACTTAGGGTTTAGGGTTTAGGGTTTAGGGTTTAGGGTTTAACCTGGTGTTGCAAAAACTCGTGTTGATCCCGCAGCGACGTCCACTGAAGTTGAACGTCAGTGAGTTGCAGCGTCAGCTGCAGGCATACGAAGCAAAATACCGAAATAAAAAAATAAAAGAAACGAGAACAAAAATAAAACAATTAAGAAGAATAAACTTGAAATGAAACAATTAAAAAGGATAAGGAAGCGTAAATAGAATAGTTAAGGGGAAGTAAAGGAATTGAGAAGAAAGCTGAAATAAAGCAACTAAGAGAGAGAAGAGGAATGCAGTCGAACTGCTAAGACTCTGAAGAGGAGAGAAGCCAATCAATCACGAAAAAAATAAATAAATAAATTATAAAAAATTCATCTTTTCAGCCAAACAAAAAAAAATGTTTTCAACTGGCGGTGGTGGCGAGGCTTTCGTGTTTTCTGTGATTTGAACGAAAGCGGGAAAGCTACGATTAAAACGATGATAAAAGTAAAACATTAAATGTATTTCAGAACAAATAGAAGTATATTTATATTATTATATAAATATATTAATATTAATTATTTCTTGCCTTTTTGTTCTTTTCAATTTGTCCTTCTCTTTCACGTTTCAGCTCCTCAATCTGCAAAAGTTGCACATACACTCGAAAGTTGAATTTTTTTGTGAAAAAAGAAATTTTTGCCTTTCTTATTATTTTATGTTTCCCTTTTGGGTTTTGTTGTATTCCCTCTTTAAGACTCAACAAAATATACATCACTGACACGAAAGCAACGCGAATCGTTTGACTGTAGTTTCGCTCTATCCAGTACACAATACACCCTAAACCCCAAACCCTAAACCCTAAACCCCAAACCCTTTAGGAGTCAAGCAGCGCTTATGAAACAGAGGGAAATGAAGGCAGAGACGAAGGAAACAGCTCTGCCTCAGTCTCAGCGAGAAAAGAGGAAACACGGAGAAAAATGAATCGGCAAAGCGACAGAAAGCGTGTTGTGTAACAGATTCAAACAGAGAAACAAACAATATATAGATAGCCCGAGAGTAGCTGCGTCTCCTTACTTCTTTTTCTTTAATCTCCTTCTGTTTTCGCAGCAGTGCTGTAGCCTCCTGGATCATCAGTTTGAGCACAGCCAGCCAATCGTTTGGCATTTTTGCTTTGTTTTCATTTCCTCTTCTCTTTGTCGTTGTTTCTGTTGTTTCTCCTGACGCCGAGTCGAAAATATATTTCTTTTCTATGCATTTATATTCATCACTTTCGCATTCAGAGTCGCTGCGGTCCCCCATCCAACCCTCAGACCCTCCTCTTGCTGCTGTCTCCCTAGGAGATGCAGCAGCAGAAGTGTTCTTGCTGCTGCTGCTGCTGCTGCTGCTGCTGCTTGACGGCTCTCCTACTTCGGTTTGGGAACAGATCTCTTGCAAACAGCGAGCAAACGAATCCGATGCACTCCACATATCTTCTGCTGCTGCTGAACCCGCTGCTGCAGTTTCTGCTGCTGCAGTTTCTGCTGCTGCTGCTGCTGCAGCAGAAGCTGCTGCACTTCTCGGAGTCCTCGCACCCAAAGCAGGAGAAGAACCGCGGGCCTTTGATGACGCCTTTGCTGCTGCTGCTGTTGCTGCTGTTGGCGTTGCTGCTGTAGATCTGCTTTGATATCTGCTGCTGAGTCTCGACACAGAGCGCACAGGCCCCTTCCCTGCAGCAGCAGCAGCGGTAGCAGCAGCAGCAGCAGTTGCGGTGCTGGCTGCACGCCTGGAGCTGTTTGTCCTTGCGGTGTTATCTCCTGAATCTGTATTTGTTTTGTTTGTGTCTGGGAGCAGCAGCAAGAAAGGAGAGATGCAGGTGTTGGTGATGAGTTTATTTGTTTCAATCAAAGCCTTCGAGCCAACCAACTGCGCCCACAGATCCTCAACGGCCCGCTGTGTTGTTTCAGACGGCCGCGTCAGCTGCGTAGACAACGCCTGAGTGAAGATACGCCCCAGCACCAACAAAAACAAACACTATAAATAAATTATATTATATATATAATATAATATATGAAGTATACATACAGTAAACACAAACACTGCATTTAATTTTTCTCTGTTTGTTGTATTGTCTTCATCTATTTACCTTCGCCAGACGATTCCAAAATTCTTCTCTTTTATGCAGCACGCGGTTTTGGGTTTCAATGGCCTCCAGCTTTGTCTGCAGCAGCAGAATAAAATTAAACAATTTTCATCATCAGAGGGGACACATATATGCTGCAGCGAGCCAGCAGTTAGCTGCTGCTATGCAGCAGCAACAGCAGCAGCAGCAGCAGCAGCAGCAGCAGCAAGAAGGCAACTGCTAGGAGGGATATGTATATGAGAAAGAAGGCAGCTTTCTCTTTTTGTGCCTATTGCAAGTCCGAAACAAAAACAGAATAAATAAAAAAATAAAATGAAAAGAGGAGACGAACAAGAATTGCATTGAAGCGTTTGCTGTCGGCCTGGTGTAACACATGCACGAGGGCTTCGTGTTCATCCTGTTGTCTTTCTCTCCCTTTCTGCAGTATCTCTGCTTCTTCTTGAGCTACCTGCGGCGAAATAAAATAAAAAAAATAGAAGATATAAACAAACAAATGCTGCATGCACTCGAAGAGGAACACAAGGAGCGCAGCAGATGTGGACTTGTGCTGAAAACTGAAATTAAATTTCAAGTTTTCGCTTTCATTGAATTTCTTCTCACCAGCAGTTTGACCATCGTCCGGCCCACGATTTTGTTTGCTTTCGTTCGTTCGCTTTGTAGCTTTCTCTCGTAGAGAGAAACCAGAGAACGGCGTTCTTTTTCTGCTGCCTGCAGTTTAATAAACAAAAAAAAAGATGAATAAACATGATATAGGCGAGGAAACACAAAGAAAAAATATCAATACACAGAATGAAATTCAATACACAAACAGCAGGGAGTTCAACGCACACAAAGAAGGTCCACATAAACAAAGAATATCAGTAAACACAAAAATATTCATCGACGAAAAAAAACATCTATGCACACAAAGAAAAGTAATATAACCACGAAGAGTATGCATAATCAAGAAAAAGTTGAATAGACAGAAGTAACCGAATGCGTTTGCAAATCTTCTGCATGCACACAGCCACAGATCAGGGTGCTGTATGTACACCCCAGGATGTTGAGAGGAAAAGCCTCACCTCTTCCACTGCTAGTTTCTCCTCTTGCGCTGCTCGCGCCTCTTCCTGCATCTGCTGCAGCTGGTGCCGGCCCTCCTCCAGCCTCGCCTTGAACCTGAACCCGACACAGACACAGAGCCAACAAACAAACCACAAAAAAGCATTTCAGCAGCAAAAGCAAGCTAAAGAAAACTACAACGACGAGAAAGGAAGACAACTGAGGCGGGGGGCGACAGAGTGTCAGCTGCAGCTCCGTCTGTGTGTCTGCAGCTAGCTGGTGGATAGGGTGGAGACTAGCTCGTGTGCCTGGCTAGCTACAGAGTTCACTGGTGGCTAGCCCGTATAACTAGCTAGCTGTTGTGTTCAGTGGTGGCTAGCTCGTGCAAGTAGCTAGCTGGTAGGTAGCTAGCTAGCTAGCTAGCTAGCTAGCTGTTGGGGGCACCTGTAGAAGTCGCCCAGGAGCAGCCAGAAGAGTTCTAGGAGTCGTTTCTTTGTTTCAGGAGCAACAGAAATGCAGTTTTCAACTTCTTCTGTTTCTGCTGATGTGGCTCTCGTCTCCGCCTCCTCTTCCTCTCCAAATGCCGTCTTGGGGTGTCTATGCAGCGTCTTCAGCAGCTGCAGCAGCTCAGCGTCTCTATCAATAACTTCAGCTGTGTCCTCCTGCTCCAGCCACGCCAGAAGCTGCTCCCTTCGCTGCTGCTGCTGCTGCTGCTGTTGCTGTTGTTGCTGCTGTTGTTTCTGCATGCTTTGCTGCATCTCCTCCCCTGACGGCGCGTTCCCGTGGTCTGCTGCGGGTTCTTCTCCTTCTAGCGTGGCGTTGCTGTCCTCGAGGTGTCTGTACACCTGAACTTGTTGCTGCGTCTGGGTGAAGAAGGAGTCTTCAGCTTTCCACTTCTGTACGTGTTCAACTTTCAGGCGGAGATATTCACAAGTCCTCAGCAGCCGCTGGTTGCGCGTCTGCAGTCTTCTCGCTTTCTCCTCTAGCAGCAGTTCCTTCTGCATGGTTGCCATGTTATTTCTTCCTCCAGCTTTGTTGGCTGCACCTGCGAACTCGCCTTGCTGCTGCTGCTGCTGCTGCTGCTGCACCTGCTGCTGTTGCACCTGCTGCTGCTGGTGGGATAGCCGCAGCAACTCCAGCTGCGCCTGCCGGTGCTGCGCCTGCTGCGCCTGCTGCATGCAGAGACACTCAACAAGAGCAGACAGCAGCTGCTGCTCCATCATAGATGCCAGAGGACGCATGCAGCCGCTCCTATCGAGCAGCGCATGCAGCCGTTCGTTTAGAGCCTGCCGTGTTGCTGCTACTGGATCTCCGCTGCCTCCTGCTGCTGTTGCTGCTGCTGCTGCTGCTGCTGCTGCTGCTGCAGGTACACCGGAACGCCTGTCTTCTTTGGTGTCTGCTGCTGGCAGCAGCTGCAGCAAATTGCTTCTCAGGTCTTCACACTGCTTCCACTCCCCCCACCGTGTGTCGCTCTCCCGCTTATACTCAGCGCAGCGCTGCAGCGTCTGCTGCAGCAGCTTCTTCACTTCATTTGCTGCTGCATCTCGCGCCCGCAGTCGCTCCTCCATGAGGGCCTCCAGTTTCTTAACTCTTGCCAACGCCGTCTGCTGCTCGCCAGGCCCTTCAGCCCCCACCTCTTCAGCAGCAACTGCTGCTGTTGCTGCAGGTGCTGCACCAGCTGCAGCAGCAGGTGCAGCAGCAGCTGCAGCAGGAGCAGCAGCAGGGGGAGGAGCTCGCTGGGCTTGGTCTTGTTTAGCAGCTGGCTGGGGCTGGGGTTTCAGGCAGGAGGAGGCAGAGAGGACTTCAACATCTACAGAAATATCGTCTTCTATGTGACGGAGACGGAGATCTAGCTGACGCCACATGGCTTGCACTGCTGCTGCATGCTGCTGCTGCTGCTGCAGCACCTCAGCGTTACATTTCTCCTTCTCTCGCTGCAGCGCAACAGCAGCAGCTTCACGGGCATCGCGCAGCTGCTGCTCATGCAGACGACGTGCTGCTGCTGCTGCTTCCTCTGCCTGCTGAAGCTGCTGCTGCAGCAACTCGTTCTGATACCGCAGCAACTCAACCAGCTGCTCTCCCTTCACCTTCTGGCCTTCTCCGCTCCAATCCACAGACAGCAGCTGCGGCGGCAGCAGCTGCCAGTCCTGCCCTCCGCTTGCAAGCGTTTGTACCTCTGCTTCTTTCCTCATGCTGCTGCTGTT
>NW_013576418.1:11803-14173 GCF_000499745.2 Eimeria mitis
TGCTGCTGCTGTTTGTGTAGCAGCTTCAGCTGCTGCTGTTGCTGCTGTTGCTGGTGTTGCTGCTGCTTGGGGGGTTGAGGTTGAGAGGGCAGCGGGAGGTTGTCTCTGTGTGCGTCTGTTGCGTATCCTATGGGGTTGTTAGATAAAGGAGCAGTTGTTTTTTGCTGCTGCTGTGTTTTTTGTTTGTGTGTTGCAGTTGGTGGTGTTCTTGGTGTTAATATTTTTTCCTTGAGGTCTTGAGCTACATGTACAGCTCCGCCTGCTATTAGACAAGCTAGAGGAGCCTCAGAAGACATAAAGGCCGTCATATCTGGGTGTACTGGATGAGCTAATACGAATTCACATTTGTGATCTTTTGCTAGACAGAAGAGAAAAAAAAGTAACACCAATGCTTGATAGCATGCAGAGAAATCACCTGTACATACACCTGAACGATCTAAGAAATGAACAGGAACACCCACACGCTGCAACGTCCACTCCAGCAGCGACCAGTTGGCTGCAACATCTGCTGGGGTCTTGGGGTGTAGATAACCTGCATGCGGTGCTTCTTTGAATACCTCAGGCCATATCAACCGAAACAAATGCAGAAATATATGGCCGAAACGTAAAGAGGAGAAGTCTACGTCTTCATCTATCTCTCCCAATACATCTGACACCCACAGCAGCAACTCCTCAGATCCTATCACAGGAGGAGGAGACAAACTACCATCCTCCTGGCCTGGCTCCACCATATCCTGCATGCGCTCCTGTTGGGTGTACATCTTTGCTCAGCAGCAAACAGAAAAAAAAAAAAAGAAAATAAAGAAAATAACCTCGACAGATAACGAATCTAACAGCCACCGCCTCCAATACAACACCTCAAGTGTTAACAACTATATGAAACGAGATCTCTTCAGAAAGCTTACATATATAAGGAAACCTGCGCTAACATAAATACCAACTGCTGCTGCTGCTGCCGTGAAAAGGCGCTACAAGACTGCCCCCGCCGTTGTCTGTTGCTGAGGGCGGCGGCAGTTGTTTCTGGAGCTGCTATTCATTTCGCTGCAGCTGCTGCAGCAGAGAGTGAATGAGTTGGCTGGGTTGAAGGCACCGCCGCGGGATCTGCTCCCCATGACTGCGTAGACACCGCAGCCGGTGCAGCAGTATCAGAACAAATGTTTAAACAGCTGCTACCTTCCCTATTCGTGAATGTGGCTTGATGAAGTCGCTCTGCTGCCGAATGGTTGTTAGTAACGGGGGGCAATCGAGGTGAACTCTGACAGTTTCTACGAACCCATAGCTGTTATTTCAATTTGTTTTCTTTATTTCTTCTTTGAAATGCTAAGAGAAAAGTCGGAAAAGAGGTATTTGCAGAGGATCAGGAAAGAGCATGAGGCGCCTGGAGGGCCGGGGGTTGTGGCCATGAGGCCGATAAGTTGTGGAGGGTTTTCTTCTCTAAAGGACAAACTCCGATGAATTAAAAACAAAATTAAAAATAAATTCAAAGTACTGTTGAAACATTTAACGATCGTTGATGATGGAGGCCGCCTACGCCTATGCAGTGGCACACATGCTCTCACGGCAGCCCAGACCACCAAGACGACCGGGTGTTTATGGATCCAGACCGGAGAGGTTTCATGAATAAATTTCTCCGTTTTTAAGGGAAATAGTATTCTCTTATGTTTATTTCTTGTTTAAAACTAATTTTCATGTTTTTCCCTTCAAAAATAGCCTTATTCCTGCAGGTTTCCCTCCAGTTGTTGCAGCATCGCCGACACTGCCCACCGTTGGTTCAACTGCCCTGCGTACGTACACCTCAAGAACGAGGCGGCTTTGTGCGTGATGGAACTACCGAATTAAATTGTTCTTGAATTAAACTCATTTCAAACGAACATCAGCGCTTCCTACCCAAATTCGCGTCCGCTACAACACACCAGCCACGCCCGCCCCCCCCAGCCCTATGGGCTGCTGAGGGCCTGAGACAGCAACTGTAATTGGCCGCCTTTCATTTCATGTTTAGACGCAAGCTTGTAGAGTCTCCAGTGGAACTAAGAGCACGTTCTAAGCAACACTGTACAGTGAAGTGAGTGTATAGAGCAAGACCGGGCATGACGCACCCCCCCCGCACCCACCGCAGAAGAAGCACACGACCTCTTCCGTTGCTGATTAAATAAACAAAATAAACGAGTTGTAGCAGCTTTCGGTCTTCGGGCCGAGGAAAAGCACTGCCTCGGCCGCCTCAGTCCCTTTGGTTCGCCAAGCTCACTGCACTTGGCGTTTGTTGTCTATTCAGTGTTAATAATTATATAAAAGAAAATGCCACAGGCTAATTAGCCAGGACTTGATACATGCTCGTCGTGGCTCTCTACCACCCCCCCGCCCAAACCCCAT
>NW_013576419.1:781-1066 GCF_000499745.2 Eimeria mitis
GGGATGTGAAGCAGCAAATGAAGAAGCAAAGACAGCAGAAAAAGGAACGGGAAAACGATATTTGCAGCAGCAGCAGCAGCAGCAGCAGCAACAGCAGCAGCAGCAGCAGCAGCAGCAGCAAACACCAGCGAAGTAATAAGCTGTTTGATGAAGCAGCAGCAGCAGCAGCAGCAGCAGCACAACAACAGCAGCAGCAGCAGAACCACAACCAGCACCAGTACAACCAGCACCATCCCCAGCATCAGCATCATCATCATCATCATCAGCAGCAGCAGCAGCAGCAGC
>NW_013576419.1:1122-1427 GCF_000499745.2 Eimeria mitis
AGTACCAGCAAAGTAATAAGCTGTTTGATGGATATTGCCGAAGGCGAGGGTCCTTATGGGGTGTATGGGGGGGGGAGCAGCAAACCCCACCATGTCTTCTATTTCTTCTGGTTGTCTTGGCTTTGCTGCTGCTGCTGCTGCTGCTGCTGCTGCTGCTGCTTCTGCTGCTGCTGCTGCTGATGAGGGGGAGGGGGAGGGGGATGCTTCTTGGGCTGCTGCAGCAGCAGCAGCAGCTGCTGCTGCTGCTGCTGCTGATGGGTCAGATAGAAAAGCAGAAGAAGAACCGCTTAGTGTTGTGCTGCTGC
>NW_013576419.1:1575-1720 GCF_000499745.2 Eimeria mitis
CCTTGCTGCTGCTGCTGCTGCTCTCCCTGCACCGCAGAAGACCAGGCATAGGAAAGACCTGCAGCAATTCGCTGTTGCAGTCGCAGCAAAGGAGGAAGCAGCAGCAGCAGCTGCTGCTGCTGTTGCTGCTGCTGCTGCTGCTGCT
>NW_013576419.1:1820-1930 GCF_000499745.2 Eimeria mitis
TGATGGTGATGCTTCATGGGCTGCTGCAGCAGCAGCAGCAGCTGCTGCTGCTGCTGCTGATGGGTCAGATAGAAAAGCAGAAGAAGAACCGCTTAGTGTTGTGCTGCTGC
>NW_013576420.1:0-444 GCF_000499745.2 Eimeria mitis
TATATATATATATATATATAAGGTAACGATTGCCGGTGAAGAGGAATTCTTGAAATTAGTGTTTGAATTGTTGTTTATGTTTAATATTTTTTTTGTGTTTTTTTTTCTTTGCTGCAGAAGACAGAACCGCATTTTATTCGTTGTTTGAAGCCAAACGAAACGAAACAACCACATGAATGGGACGGCCCAAAGGTATTGAATCAGTTGTTTTCTCTTTCTATATTAGAGGCGTTGCAGCTGAGACAAGTTGGTTATTCTTATAGAAGACCCTTCGATGAATTCATTAAAAAATTTCGCTTTCTTAATTTAGCTGCCGCTAATTCAGATATTGATCGGCAACATGTTGCACTCAGTATGCTGCAGGCCTCGGGACTAGCAGACGATGAGTGGGCGGTGAGGATATATATATATATATATATATATATATATATTTTTTTTTTTTTT
>NW_013576420.1:491-1750 GCF_000499745.2 Eimeria mitis
ATATATATATATATGATGGATGCATTCAATGAATATATCGATGCATGCATTTGCTGTGAATAAACAGGAATATATTTACATTCCAATCGAAAAAAAAATATAAAAATAAAAATAAATAAATACATAAATATAAATAAATAAATGTATATGTTTGTATATAATATAATTCAGGTCGGAAAGACGATGATATTTCTGAAGGCTGAGGCAGCGCGAGCTCTCGAAACACTACAAACAGAAAAAATGATGGCGTTGCGTCCTCTTGTTGAATTTATAGAAGCAGCATACAGCCGTATTATAATAAAAAGAAACCTAACAACTATTCTTCCTTCTCTTATACGAGCTGAAGCACACTGCCGCAGGTACACTACACACACACACACCATGCATGCATGCATGCATGCATGCATGCATGCATATTCTTTTCTCGTGAAATTTTATTTGAATTCGAATGCATGCACCCATACATCGTCTCTTAATGAACGAAATCTCGCCCAGCCTGTGCATGAACTTTCTATGTATACTGCATGCATGCTTGCATGCATGCATGCATGCATGCATGCATTAGAAAAAGGTACATGCATGCATGCATGCATTAGAAAAAGGTGCATGCATGCATGCATGCATGTATGCATGCATTAGAAAAAGGTACATGCATGCATGCATGCATGCATTAGAAAAAGGTGCATGCATGCATGCATGCATGCATGCATGCATGCATGCATGCATGCGTGCGTGCTTAGATTAAGAGAATTGAATACTGGTGGCTTTGCTTTGCGTGTGCATGGATGCACAGGTGTTAGGTTTCTTTTTCTTTGTTTTATATTTGTGAAATAAATAAATAAATTTGTTTTGGTTGCAGGCAAGTTGCGGTGTATGTACACGGAGAGTTGGATTTATCTTCTGAGTTTAGAGAGGCATTGATAGAGGGTATAGATATAGTAAATAAGAATAAAGAGAAGAGAGAGAGAGAAAGACAGATGCAGGAGGAGCTGATGAAGGAAAAAAAAAATAATAAAAAACTAACAAAAGAAGAACAAATAGCTAAACAAATACTAAACATGTATAAACACTTCGATAGCTACACAAACATAAAAACAAAACACGAGGGCTTCTTTCCCCCCCAAAATGAATTTCAAAAAGAAAAATATCAGAGACCGACTATAGAACAACAAATCAAAGAAACAGGTAATCTATTTATATATATATATATATATATATATATATATATATGTATATGTATATATATATATTTATATATA
>NW_013576421.1:0-352 GCF_000499745.2 Eimeria mitis
ATATATATATATATATATATATATATATATATATATATATATATATATATATATATATGCATATACATATGAATATATAAACGATAAAATAGATAAAACAGGCGAAAACAAAATAAACAAACAAATAAATAAGTTGATTAATATAAATAGTAAAATACAAAAAAAAAACAAATAAACAAATAACCAAATAAATAAACAAATAAATAAACAGCTTAACGGATATAAACAAAAAAACAAAACAAAATAAAATAAAACAAGACAAAGGAAAAAAACAAAATAAAAAGAAAAAAAAGATAAAACAAAAAAAAACAAACCAAACCAAACGAAAAAGAAAAAACAAAAACCCATCCAA
>NW_013576421.1:429-957 GCF_000499745.2 Eimeria mitis
TACCTAGTATTTTTCCGAGAACAACTTCTTCTTTGGCTGTATGTACATGCATAATGCATGCATATCCGGCTGTAAGTATAGGTCTATGTTCTAGCAGCTCCATAACTTTGATAAAAGTAAGAAGTTTACAAGCAACAGAACAAGGAGAAAGAGAACAAGAAAGAAGAGAACCACTATATAATAAATCTTCATCACAACCTAATAATTTTATTCTTACATTCTCACCAACACATGCATATGATACCTCATCTTCCTCTATATATACACCTGATACCTTTACTCTCTTCTTTCCTGGCATCAGTAATACCTACACACAACATATATTTACATAAACTTTTTTTGCTTTTTTTTTTGTTTTTTTTTTTTTGTTTTTTTTGGTTTTTTTTTATCTGGCTTCTTTTATTTTTAATTGTTTGCTTGGTTTGGATATTTTGTCAGCTTTATAATCATATATATACATATATATATATATATATATATATATATATATATATATATATTTATATATATATATATATATATATATAT
>NW_013576421.1:984-1141 GCF_000499745.2 Eimeria mitis
ATATAAAAAAATGCATGCATATGTATACATATATTTATACGTGCATACATGCATGCATCTGTGTATGCAGTGTATACAAGCAAATGCACGTATATACATATATATATATATATATATATATATATATATATATATATATATATATATATATATATAT
>NW_013576421.1:1158-1301 GCF_000499745.2 Eimeria mitis
AATATAAAAACACAAGTATGACCCCAAACCAGAACCCAAACACAAAAACAAATACAAATATAAATACAAACAAAACTAAATAAAAATAAATTAAAAAAATAAAATAAAAAAAATAAAAAAAAAAAAAAAAAAAAAAAAAAAAA
>NW_013576421.1:1377-1749 GCF_000499745.2 Eimeria mitis
GTCACCCCGTTATCTTTGTATCTATAAAAAAAAATAAAAATAAAAAAAAAAATAAATAAATAAATAAATATATTTATATATTTATTTATTTATATATATTGTTTATATATATTATATATGTGTTGTATATATTTATATGCGGATATATATAGGAGGGTTTAGGGTTTAGGGTTTAGGGTTTACCCATCAAGTATAGGTAGTCTGAGTGCCGCATCTTTATTGTCTATTGTTTATTCTTTATTTATTAATGTTTTAGGGTCTAGGGTTTAGGGTTTAGGGTTTATCTTTACTTTCTAGGGTTTAGGGTTTAGGGTTTATTAGGGTTTACCCATCAAGTATAGGTATTCTAAGCGGCGCATCTTTATTTCTTGG
>NW_013576422.1:0-6151 GCF_000499745.2 Eimeria mitis
TCGCAGAGGCCTTGCTGCTGCTGCAGCAGCAGCAGCAAATGATTGCTATGCGGCTTCTCATGGCCTTTGTATTTAATGGATACAGCGGAGAGACGCTGCCTTTTGCCTTTGCAACACCAGAAGGGACGACAGAGTCTGCTGCTGCTGCCGCTGCTGCTGCTGGAGACACCCCATCTATATACGAGTCGAATGCAATTGCCCAGCGCGCGTTGATGCTGCTGCAGGCGCTGCATCAGCAGCAGAAGCAGCAGCAGCAGTGCTGCAGCGAGTTGCACCGGCTGAGGGACCGCGGCCTAGCAACACGAAGGTATCACGCCAGAAGCAGCAGTGGTAGCGACATCAACAGCAGCAGCAGCGGCAGCAGCTGCAACAGCACGGACACCCGCATACAGTTTCCCCCTTCTTTGGTTTCTCTGGTGTTGCCTTGGCAAGCAGCACCAGCGCCAGCAGCACAGAGTGCAGCAACAGCAGCAGCAACAGCAACAGCAGCAGCAGCAACAGGAGCAGACGTGCCGTCTGCTGCAGTGATTCTACAGTGCGAAGCAGCATCCCTCCTAGATATCGGGTTCAGCTCGCGTTTGCTGCTGCGGCTACTGCAGTTTGCTGCTTCTCTCACGGACTTACGTGTTCTAGCCAAGATAGACCTTGCTGCTGCTGCTGCGCCGAGCAAGCATCAACAGCAGCAGCAACAACAGCTGACAGATGAGCTTTCAGAGCTTGCACTGTACGTTCGGCTTCTGCGGTGGCTGCAGCAGCGCGTCTCGGCCGCTGCTGCTAGGCAGCAGCAGCCGGAACAGCAGCAGCAGGAGGAGCAGCATCAGGCGGTGATGCTGCTGGACTCTGACCCACTACAGCAGCAGCAGCAGCAGCAGCAGCNCAGCAGCAGCAGCAGCAGCAGCAGCTATTTGCTGTCACGCAGAGGGACGCCGAGCTACCGTGGGGCCCGGATGCGTCTGTGGAGACCGTCGTCAGGGAGACGCTGCTGAGCGGGCGGATCAGCAAGGGTTTGGTGTGGCTGCAGCAGCGGCTGCAGCAGCAGCAGCAGCAGCAGAAGCAGCAGCAGCAGCAGGTTTCCGCAATGGATTTGCTGCAGCAAGTCGCTGACCGAATGGCCTACAGACTCTTTTGCTGCCAGCAGGCGGAGCTCTTCTTCGTGGGGCTGCAGATGCTGCGGCAGCTAGGGGTAAGAACCCTGCTGCATGCCTCAATTGCTGCTGCTTCTGCTGCTGCTTGCTGCTGGTTCTACTGCTGCTGCTTACTGCTGATGCTAGCTGTTGCTGCTGCAGCAGACGGTACTGCTGCAGTTAACAGATCAGCTCTCTAGCAGCAGCAGCGCAGTGCACTACCAGCTTCATCGTGTCTCCTCTGTCTCTCCCTCTCTCGGTTTGCCTCCTCCTGTCTCCTTTTGCCTTTTCCTGTCTCTTCCTGTCTCTTCCTGTATCCCTCAGTCTCCTTCTGTCTGATTGTGTCTCCCCGTGCCTTTCTCCGTCTCCTTTTGTCTCATTTGGTTTATCTTTCTCCCGTCTCCTTGTCTTTCCCCCTGTCTCCTGTGTCTCTTCCTGCCTTTTTCTGTGTCCCTTTATGTCTCTTAATCTCCTTCTGTCTTGTGTTTCGTGCTGTCTCCCTATCTGTCTCTTTGTTTCCTGGTTCCTGTTTCAGCAGCAGCAGCAGCAGCTGCTGCGCTGCCTGCCCGTTGCAAGTCCCCTACGTCGCGTGTCCCCATTCCCACCACCGTTGCTCCTGCTGCTGCTGTGGCTGCTGTTGTTGTTGCTGCTGCTGCTGCTGCTACAGGCTGATATTCCTGGTTTTTGTTTGCGGGCGGCGCTGCTCACTACGCGGACGCCCGTACGCCGCCGTTTGCTGCGGCACCTCTATCACCAGAAGCAGCTACAGCCGGCGCACATGAGCCTCATCCGCATCATGCAGGTGCTGCTCTTGCTGCTGCTTTGCTGCGGCTCTTGCTGCTGCTGCTGCTGACTAAGGGCTTAGAACTATGCCCGGGCAGATGCTGCTGCTGCGCGTCGTCTCCGTGATGCACAGAAAGAGGCACCTGCTGCAGTGGAGTGTATCTGCTGCTGCAGCAGTGCTTGCTCGTGTGCTGCATAGGGGTGTATATGCTGCTGCAGCAGTGTGTTATGGGCGCTGCTAATGCTGCAGCATTGCCTGATCTGCTGCAGCATTGGGGTGTATATGCTGCCTCAGGTACTCGAGTTGCTGTTTACAAACCCTTCCTATGAGGCGGAGCTAGCTAGGCGGTGTACGTCCCTAGCCATTGCAGCAGAAGCAGCAGCAGCAGCAGATGATTATTCTGCAGCAGAAGGAGACGCATCTTCTGTCTCGCTGCACGTCGCGGGGGGCACCAAAGACACCCCGACAGCCAGCACCAGCAGCAGCAGCAGCAGCAGCAATGGACCTGTTGCTGCAGCTTCAGCTGCTGCAGAAGAGTGTTGGCCAGCAGGTGGCGCCGCTGCCCTTCGCGCTGGGGCCCTGTGCGACGGTTACGTCTCCTTCAGGCTGAGAAAACAGATCCTGCAGCAGCAGCAGCAGCAGCAGCAGCGGCATCAGAGGGAGGAGCGGTGCGAGAGAAGTATCTATGCAGGCAAGGAGCCCCTGAGACGAAGCAGAAAAAGGGGTTTATAATAGCCACAGAAAAATGAGGAGACAGACAGAAGGAATGGTAGTCAAAAGGAAAGGGAGACAGCACACACAGCTCACGTCTTCATATATTCTTGGCTTCTTCTTTGCTGCTTCTGTGTTTGCTGCTGCTGCGTTTGCTGCTGCTGCTGCGTCGGCTGCGTCTGCTGCTGCTGTTTTGTCGTTACAGACAGCAGCCGTGTTGCTGCAGCAGCCGAGCCCATTCCTGCCTTTACGCCTGAGAGACACCCCAAAGAAGCACTGAGGGTAATGCTGCTGCTGCTGCTGTTGTTGCTTTTGTTGCTGCTGTTGCTGCCGCTGCTGTTGCTGACTGTGCTGCTGCACTTTTACAGCAATAGCAGCAGCAGCAGCTGCAGCTGCTGCTCTAGCTACTGCTGTTGTATTGAAGCGGGCCATCGTGAGTTTTTGCTGCAGGCTTGGGCTCATCTAAGAGCTGGGGAGGTGCCAGACCTCGCGGAGTGCTGCTTCTCTGGGGTTGCTACTGCTGCTGCTGCTGCTGCTGCTGCTCCCGATGCCAACAGGCGCGACTGCAGCAGCAGCAACAAAGTTTCGCAGCAGCAACAGCAACATCTGCTGCTGTCGCAGTGCGGTACAACAGACACTGCTCCGGTGTGCTTACATCGCGCGTGCGGTGTACCCCTCGACGCCGAAGCAGATCTGCTGCAGCTGCAGCAGGCAGCGACTGCTGCAGCAGCATCGCAGCAGCAACAGCAGCACCACCATCAAGCTGCCACCCTCCAAGCCAACCTCCGGTACGGCCCTTTCAGGGCTGCAGCAGCAAACCAATGACAAACAAAAAAAATAATTTTTTTGTGTGTATGTGGGAGAGGAGACACTTTGTTTGCCTCCTCTCCCGTTGGCCCCCCCTTGTGTCTCTTTGCTGTCTGCCTTTGCAGCTTCATGCTGCGCCTGTCTCCTCTTTGTCTCCTGATGTCTGTCTGTCTCCTCTTGTTGTGCACAGTAGATCGTTTGCGGTTGAGTAGCTGACTGTCTCTCTTGTCCCTTCTCTCTTTTTTATATCCTCCTGGGGCCTCAGCGAAACCAAAGGCCACATTCTCTCTGAATGTGATTCATTGCATGCAGCAGCTGCATGCAGCAGCAGTGCATTTGTGTGTGTCTCCTGCTGCTGCTGCTTCAGGGGCTCTTGCTCGGAGTGCAGTCGCCTGCTGGCAGCGGAGAAGGATTTGTTTGCTCTCTTTACGACCCGGCCGCCTGCGAACGACCCAGGAGCAGCAGCAGCAGCAGCAGCAGCAACGCACGCGTCTCTGGGGGGTTATATCAGTCTGTCTCTCCTCGAGCTGTCTCTCTTTAAGCCCTCCGATATCCTGCGGATATTTGTAGAGGAGAGACACGTAGCCCTCATCCACAAACTCCGTTCTCCCAGCCGGCGGAACAGCGGCAAACAACAGCAGCAACAGCAGCAACAACAGCAGCAGCAGCAGGGTGTGCGCACACTGTGGGAGGTGGCTGCGGGCTGTCTTGATATTGCTGAGGGGCCGAAAAGCTCTCTCGCGTGGAAATGCATTTTCTCTTTCTGTCTCCTTCACTTTGATTGGAGGGGCATCGCTCTGGCTGTCGCGGAGCTGCCTCTACACCCCAGCATTGCATGCGACCCGTGGGGACGCTTGAAGCTCGTGGGTTCTGCTGCTGCAAAAAGCAGCAGCAGCAGCAGCAGCAGTAAGAGGAAGCGGCTGCTGCTGCTGAACCGCATTTTGTCTTTTTTGCAAAGACGCAGAGAGAGGGGAGAGTCTGTCTTCATCGACGAGCTGCTGCTGCAGCAGTTGGCTCGCAGAGGCCTCTTTCTTGAGGCCGCCGGGGGAGAAACAGCAGCAGCAGCAGGAGCTGCAGCAGCAGAAACAGCAGCAGGAACAGCAGCAGAGACCACAGCAGTAGCAGCACATACGGAGCCTGATGATACAGCACTGGCGCTGCTGTTGCAACGGCTCGCAAAGGCTGGCTGCCTGTTCAAGAGGAAGCAGCAGCAGCAGGAGGAAGAGCAACAGCAGCAGCAGCAGCAGCAAGAGCAGCAGCAGCAACAGCAGCAGCAGAAGCATATGTGTTTGTCTACCGATGAAATGCTTCCTGTGGGGTGTCTGTCCCCTCTGCATTTGTTTGTTCTTCGTCTCTGTCTCTCGAATTGTCTCCCCTCTCTCTTCATCTCCTATTTAGAGGTGATATATTCAACCAGACCTGCATTTGCATTGCTGAGCTATCTGTCTCCCTCTGTCTTTGTCTCCTTCTGTGTGTATCTGCTGCTGCTTCTGCTTCTGTCTTTGTCTCCTTCTGCCTTTGTCTTCTCCCCGTGACTCTGTCTCCATTTGTCTGCTCTGCCTCCGTTGGTTTCCTCTCAGCACTTCCATCTCGCTGCCGACTTCGCAGCACAACAGCACTTGAAAGCGAAGATCCGAGCCGACAGCAGCAGCAGCAGCAGCAGCAGCTTGCCTCAATGGGTCCCCGTGGCGCTGCTAGGCCGACTGGGGAATCACGCGCTTGCTGCTGCAGGCATGCAGCAAGCAGCGGCTCATCTGTGTCCCGAAGGTCTGCTGCTGCTGCTTTTGCTTATTTTGGTGTTTTTGTTGCTGCTTCTGCCTTTGATGCCGCTGGTTCTGTTTATCGTTTTTGTTGTTGTTGCTGCTGCAGCTGCTGGGTTTGCTGCCGGCGTGCCAAAGTTGTGTTTTGGCAGGTCCCCTGGTGCTGCTGCTGCTGGGGACTGCTGCTGCAGCAGATCAACAGCAACTCCCTGCTGCAGAACCCCTTCAATGCATTGATATATTTTGAAGGGGGTCTCCTGATTCAGGGTTTAGGGTTTAGGGTGTACATGTGCTTCACAGGAGGACCCGCTGTCTGCTTGGACAGTGAGGGGACAGCCTTCCTGCCCCTGTCTGCTGTTGCGCGTTTGTCTCCTCCGATGTTCGTTTGTCTCCTCGCATTCATCCCGCAGCCTTCTGTTGCTGATGCTGCTGATGCTACTTCTGCTGCTGCTGCTCCTGCTGACAGTCAGAGACAGCTGGAGCTCTTCTCTGCCTCGCGCGAAGACCTGCGGTGAGCAGCAGAAGCTACAGCCGCCTGCTGCTGCCTCATACTGCTGTATACTGTCTCTCCTTAACTCCTCTGGATTCTTTGGTTTCTGTTTTTCCCGATTGCTTCTGTCTCTGCTATCTCTTGCAATATGGCGGCTCTGGGTCTTGTGTTCTCCTGTCTCTGGCTGTCTCTTCTGCTGTCTTTGTCTGCCCCCTGCGTTCTGCTGTCTCCGTCTCTCTCCCGTGCTTGGTGGTGTCTGTCTCTCTCCGTGCCTGAATTCTTCTTGATTAGCACTTCTTTATCCCTGTCTTCCTCTCTGTATGCATGTATATATTACACATGCATTTATACTATATCCATATACACCTATCCTTACATATGTGTACAGGCGTACACATATGCAGCAGATGCATATATATATATATATATATATATATATATATATATATATATATATATATATATATATATATAT
>NW_013576422.1:6224-8435 GCF_000499745.2 Eimeria mitis
AGCATATGCATATGTATATGCATGTGCGTATGTATACCTCTCAGAGTTGGTTTGGCTCCGTTTCAAGAGTTGGCGAAGGCGTACTTTGTGCACTCGACTGCCCCGGAGGAAGTGCAGCAGCAGCAGAAGCAGCGGGAGCAGCCGCAAGAGCCGGGGCAGCAGCAGCAACAGCAGCAACNGAAGTGCAGCAGCAGCAGAAGCAGCGGGAGCAGCCGCAAGAGCCGGGGCAGCAGCAGCAACAGCAGCAACAACAGGAAGAGGAGCAAGAGCAGCAGAGAGGGCCTGTGGTGCTGAAGACCTGTCTCTTCACTGCGTCTCTTTTCGAGCAGCAGAGGCGCATAGCCCAGTACAAGTCTCCGAAAGAGCAGCAGCAGCTGCTGCTGCAGCAGAAGCAGCAGCAACAGGAGCAGCAAGATCCCTCTTGCTTCCTTATGGACATGCAGACATGGCGGAGGGACATCTCCTTGCTAGACCTCCTCTCCGAGTGCTTTACCTCTCTCGACGTCAGGGCGTTGCTGCTGCCCGTTGATGTTCTTGCTGCTACTGCTGCTGCTGGCCCTGCCGCTGCTGATGCTGAAACGCAAGGAGTCACACTAACAAAAGCTGGGGCAGTAGCAACAACAGCAGCAACAGCAACGACAAGGAAAGCAATAGAAGAGCTGCCGCCGGCAGTTAAGAAGGCCTTCATAAGCGGAGAGGCATTCACTTCTCTGCTGCAGCGGCTGCATGCACCAGCAGGACCTCGAACTCGTGGCTTCAGCAGCAGCAGCAGCAGNCAGCAGCAGCAGCAGCAGTGAAGGTCTGAGTGTTGCTTACTTCCTTTCTCAAGGCCGCCCCTCTGCTGCATTCCATCTGCTTCTGGCTAGCCGCAGCAGCTGCCGTTTCGGCCGCGCTGGGGTAAGCAACGCATGCAGCAGCAGCAACAGCACTGACGGCGTGTGTGCGTGTGCTGCTGCTGCTGCTGGAGCAGCAGAAGGGCAACTGCTGCAGCTGAGCCCGGAAGAAGAAGAGCTGCTGCAGGATACAGCAATGGAAGTTGCCTTTTACAATCTGCTGGACGAGGGGACTGTCTCCTCTTGTCTCCTTTTCCTTGAGCTCTGCAACCTAGACGCCACGATGCTGCGTGTAGACGCCCAGTCAGCTCGGAGGATCTACGAACACCAGCAGCAGCAGCAGCAGCAAGGTTTCGCTGCGGAAGGGACAAGCAACAAAGCAACAGAAGGACCCATCGACGACGCTGCTGCTGCTTCAGTGATAAAACTGTTCCGCTCCTTCCCCCGTTCCTCGCCCGCCAAGCCCACGAGTAGCAGCAGCAACAGCAGCAGCAGCAGCAGCAGCAACAACAAGAGTAGCCGGGGCATATCTTCCCCACACCTGCTGTCAGCACTTCGTCTGCTAGAAGAGGCGACTTGGGCCTTAAGCGCTCCGCCGCAAGCAGCAGCAGAGGGAAATGCAGCTGCTGCTCCTGCTGCTGCTGCTGCAGTAAAGAGACAGGCCACGAACCCATGGCACTTGGTTGCTCACTTCTGCAGGTATGCTGCCTCCAGCGGTGTAGCAGTTCGTCTCCTTTCTCCGCTAGTGCTGCTGCTGTTGTCTGCCCCTCTGAGTTGCTGCTGCTGCTGGGTGCTGGTAAGGCAGCTGCATTGTTGTGCACTGTTGTTGTTGCTGCTGTTGCTGCTGCTGTTGTTGCTGCTGCTGCAGGGTCCACGAACTTCCTCATTCGTTGACGCTACTGCACGAGCTGGCGCGGAAAGGAGACTGGCTGTCTGTCATGCATGAGGCTGAGCTCCAGCGCTGCCCCAAAGACACCCTCAAGGGGGTTATTGACGGGTAAGGTGCTTCCTGCTGCTCCTGCTCCTCATCCTGCTGCTGCTGTTGCTGCTGCTGCTGCTCTCGTTGCTTCTGCTGCTATCGCTTGCTGCGGTTGTTTCGGAAGCTGCCGTTGCTGCTGTTGTTGCTGCTGCTCTTGCTGCTTCTGCTGCGGCTGCACGCACGGTCCGGTTGGGGGTTGTGTTGGTGCAGCTACTTCACAAACCCTTGTCTACGGGGCCACTTAAAGCGAGCAATTGGCTGCAGCAGCAGTTCAGGTGTATCTGCAACAGGAGGGGACTCAACCTGGCGCGACTCAGATGATCCCCTTTGTCTCCTCATAGCTGTGAGCGCTGCTCTTTGCTGCTGCTGCCACTGCTGCTGCTGATACCTCCAGAGTTT
>NW_013576422.1:8489-14172 GCF_000499745.2 Eimeria mitis
TGTCAACCTGGCTGGCCCTCCAAGCAGCCCTTCTGCCGCAGCAGCAGCAACAGCAACAGCAGCAACAGCAACAAGAACAGCTGGGTGCGCTGCTCCGTCGAGCAGGACTGCAGCGAGTGCAGCATCACGGGAGTGCTGCGCAGTCTCAGCAGCAACATCAGCAGCAACAAGAATCACTTCCTCGTTTGCTGCAGCTGGTGCAATCTGGTGGCACTGCTGCTGCAGCAGCAACGGGCGCTGCAGCACGTGAAGAGTGTCTCCTTCTTTCAGCAGCAGCGGAGACACTTTGTGGACTCATTCTAACTCTAGCAGAAGCAGGAAGTTTCGTTTTGCTGCTGCGCGGCTTCGCTCTCTTCGACCCCAAAAACCCGCTGATGCATTTGCTGCTCTTCTTCAGGTCAGCTGCCCCCTCTCTAAGGGAGGCGCATGAGGCAACATAGAATGACTCTTGTTGCTACTGTTGCTGCTGGCTGCTGCTGCTGTTGGCTGCTGCTATTGGCGGTTGTTGCTGCTGCTGCTGCTGGCTAAGACGCAAAGGTTTGCTCTGGTGTGGGAGCAGCAAAGCCCCAGAGGCAGTGCAGAGTGTCACGATTGACAGGTGGTTGGATTGGAAATTAAGATGTACATCTGCATGCAACCATGCATGCATATGCATGCACGCCTGTACTCTGCGTACATATGCATGCATGCATGGGTTGTGCATGCATCTGCATTTTGTCTTTCAGGGCCTTTTCCCAGAGGAGATTTAACACAGCTGCAGCGGCGCTTCGGCGATTTGTCTCTTTCCGTAGCAGCAAGCATCAGGCAGCAACTCCTGCAGCAACTGCTGCAGCAGGTGCTGCACCAGCTGCTGCAGGAACAGAGACAGCCCCAGCAGCAGCAGGAGATGGAGCATCAGATGGAATCACCTTGCAAGCAGCAGACATTCGTCAAGTCAGCAGCGAACTGCTTCGCATGCTGCTTCTGTCTCAGGGTCCTCATATGCACCCCTTGCTGCAGCTGCTGCATGACGTTGGCTACTCTCGTGGCTTCTGTCTCCTTTATCACGCGGCTGTCTTCTGCAGTGGTGACAGTCTCGTGCTGCAGCAGCAGCTGCAGCGTCTACTGCAGCAGCAGCTGCAGCAGACGGTCGACGTACCGCTGCAGGAGACCCGCAGCGACCTGTTGCTGGCGCTGCTGCAACGGCGCAAGTATGCAGAGGCCCGGCAATGGGCGAAACTGGCAGGTAAGCTTTGGGGTTTAGGGCTTGGCAATACCAGCAGCAACAGCAGCAGCAACAGCAGCAAAGTAGGAAACTGAGCTCGTAGAAGAAGCAGCAACCACAGCAGCAGCAGCACTCGCGACAGTAGGATGGAAATGCTTGCAAAAAATCTACTGGCTCCTAATGGTACTCCGCTAGGTGTGGCAGCTGCTGGTGCTGGTAGTGCTTCTCCTCGTACTGTTGATGTCGCTGCGGTTGCTGCTGCTGCTGCAGGGTTGGGTTCTAGCTGCGTGCAGCTGGTGACAGTGCACGAAGCGGCTGAGTGCCTGGAGTTGCTGCGCAGGAGCAGCAGAAGTTTCAGAGGTTGTGTGGAGGAGCGACTGGGTGTGTGGGCCCGCTGCTGCAGTGTGTTTGCTGCGCACAAGTACCCCCAAGTTCTCGCCGCAGTCTTCTTGCTGACTGTCTCCGCACAGATGGAAGGGGACATCTCCCTCACTGAACAGGCCTTCGTACTCGCTGCTGCCCTCAGCCTCTTCGGCCCCCCGCACGCTCTCCCCCCGTTAATGCCCACGCGAGAGGCTTTGCTGCAGCACCTCGTACTCTGTGCACAGGGCAGCTGCTCGAAATGCAGCAGCAGCAGCAGCGACAGCCACAGCAGCAGCAGCAGCGGCACTGGCGGCCTTACTCTGGTCGATTGCCTGCCCCTGCAACCGGAGGAGATGCGTTCCGTGTTTTGGATAAGGCAAGCAGATGCTGCTGCTGATGCTGCAGCAGAAGAAGAGGGATTCTTCTGCTGCACCTCACCAGAAGCAGCTTCCAAGACAACGGAGCCCTCCGGAGGTAGCAGTAGCAGCAGCTGCAGCAGCAGCAGTTGCAGCAGCAACTGCTGCTGTCAAGGTTGCTGCAGATGCATGGTCTCCTCACAGTTGCTTGCGCAGCTGCAGGGACGCTTGTTGCTGCTGCTGGCGTCTCAGTCTACGGCAGCGGCAGCAGCAGCTGCGCTGACACCGGAGCTAACAGGCAGCCTGTTGGGGTCGCACCAGGCAGCTGTTGCGACCCCACAGCTGCTGCTGCATGGAGCAGCTACCCCAATCAAGGCTAGCTGCAGCAGCAACAACGTGCAGCAGCTGCTGGAGCAACTGCAGCAGCTGGTAGAGCCTGACGCGCCTGCGCTGCCACTCCATTACTTAGGACTTCCGCAGTGGCCTCCTCCGCCTGACACCGAACTGGACGACAAGGACATCCAACAGCAGTGGCAACAGCAGCAGCAGCAGCAGCAGCAGAGGTGTGGGTTTGATGGAAGCGACGGGGTGTCTGCAGATACACCACAGGGGAAGACGCCCCTGACGCAGTCCGCCAACAAAGTTCTGCTGCAGCAGCTGCAGAAGGCCGTTCANCACAGGGGAAGACGCCCCTGACGCAGTCCGCCAACAAAGTTCTGCTGCAGCAGCTGCAGAAGGCCGTTCATAATACCATCTCCATCGGGTGTACGCACATCGCAAGAGCCTTAGTTGGCAGCTTTATGACTTTGCTGCGCAGCTCGCCTTCTGCTGCTGCTGCCGCTGCTCCTGCGAGTTCGAGCACGAGGGTTGCCCAGGAGGAGCAGCACCGGAAGCAGCTGCTGCTGCTGCAGGACCTTTCACAGGAAGTACAGCTGGCGGAGCTGCTGCTTCGGGTGGTAGCATTGCCTATCCCTCTGAGGGCTCAGCAGCAGCAGCTGGTGCTGCTGCAGACCTTGTCTGCTGCTGCTGCTGCTGCATGCGCAGCTATCAGGCCAGGAGTCGGCCCGCTGCCGCCGCTCCAAAAGGACCTGCTGCAAATGCTGCAGGAGCACGTGGGGTCTCCCGCACCTCAGGAGACGCTGCAGCAACGGCAGCAACCGCAGGAGGAAGGGGCTGAGCAACAGCACGACAAAGAGAGTGAGCAGCAGCACCTTCTCTCCGTTCAGATGCACCGGCAGCAACTGCAGCTACTGTCTCAGCTCGTCCAGCGATGCAAGCCCGGGCTGCATGCGTTTTGCGTGGAGTTGCTGATCCTCTTTGCCGTTAGTCTGGTGCTTGTATCTCCCTTCAATGAAGTTCTGCAGCAACAGCAGCAGCAACCGCAGGAACTGCTGCTAAGGCTGCTGCTTGCAGCTGCTTTTCCTACTTCTGATATACCGAAACCTTCTCTCTGCATGTGGTTCGCTGCGAAGCTAACAAGAGACAGCCGACTGCAACAGCAACACGTCGCTGCTGTTCTCCTTGCTGCTTTTGTTGCTCATCAGCAGCAACACGCACAAGTTGAGAACGTGTATCACACGAGCCAGCAGCAANTGCTGCTTTTGTTGCTCATCAGCAGCAACACGCACAAGTTGAGAACGTGTATCACACGAGCCAGCAGCAAGAGCAGCAGCAGCAGCAACAGCAGCAGCAGCAGCAGATAACTTGGTTTGAATGGCCATTGCTGCTCCTGAAGGATTTCCTAAAGATATGCGAGACTCCAGGTCTTGTAGGAGAGCAGGCGCTGCAGCTACTGCTGCAGCAGGAACAGCAAGAAATGCAACAACTGGGGCAGCAGCAGCAGCAGCCGCAGGTGAATCTTGGCGTCGCTGGTACAGCACCTCCAGCTCCTCCACTGCTGCTGCACGAGCAGCAGGTGGAGTTGTCGTTGCTGGCTTATTATGATTTGGAGCGTGCATGCAACGCTTCGGGGCTGGTTCAGCTGCTGCAGCTGCTGCAAAGGCGACTTGAGGTGTACATGCAGCAGGGCAAACCTTACTTGCTGCTGCGCGTTCTGACCAGCATCTCTCCGTGTCCAGAGTTCAAGCCGGCAATCCAGTGAGGACTATATCTACTGCTGCTACTGTTCCTGCTGCTGTCTATCTGTCTATATAATATATCTGCTGCTGCTGCTGCTGCGTTTTTCTTTTGCATTAAGTGCGGTGCGAGCAGCCAGTAGAGGGTGTGCTGTTTGTGGTGGTTGCAGAATGCTAGTNCTTTTGCATTAAGTGCGGTGCGAGCAGCCAGTAGAGGGTGTGCTGTTTGTGGTGGTTGCAGAATGCTAGTCGACGGAGGTTACCTGATGCAGCTGCTGGCGGCATGCCGCAAGGGCATGAAGCAGCAACAAGAACAGCTGCAGCAGCAGCAACTGCAGCAGCAGCAACTACTAGAGGCCGTTACTATACCCGAAGTCCAGGTGTGCGAGTCGCTTGCCCTTGCTATATGTGACTTGCTGCACTCCCAGTACGACCAGCAGCTGCAGCAGCTGCTGGAGCCGGACGCAAACCCGCAGCAGCAGCAGCAGCAGCAGCAGGAAAGAACTTTGAAAATCACTCTGGACAAGTTGGTGTTGGCCAATTTGGAATTGGGTTTCAAGAAGGAGACCGGGTACTTGCAGCTGAGACAATCTTGGCTGCTGCTGCTGCTGCAACTGGTGCTGCTGTGTTGCTCCTTCCCGAAACGTTCCTTATCAAAGCTGCTGCAGCTGCTCTGCTGCGATATATTTGCTGTTTCAGGCTGCTGCTGCAGCAGGAGGCCTTTCGATGCTTGGCTATGGGGTCAGATGTGTTGGAGATGTACAGCGAGAGTGGCATAGATAGGTTGTCTATGGGACTTCAGGTGAGTTGGTATGCATGCGACAACGGAGGAGACAGCCTACTGCTTCTTTTGTTCGAGGCTTGTAATGCATGCGCTTGCGAAGACAGCCGCCGCTGCAGCAGGGGTAACGTGCAAGGACGTCTCTGGTGCGCGTGCTGCGTCTTGCTGCTTTGCTGCAGCTGCTGCTGCAGGCATCACGCTTTTTCATGGAGGCCGACTGTACTCCCATGCACTTAACCTGCTGCCGTCAGGCGGCTGTCGTGGCATTGCAGCTGCGAGCGGTGGAGCTGCAGCTCTCCCGCGAGTGTCTNGCTGCCGTCAGGCGGCTGTCGTGGCATTGCAGCTGCGAGCGGTGGAGCTGCAGCTCTCCCGCGAGTGTCTGCAGCGGCAGCAGCAGCAGCAGCAGCAAAATGGCCGACATTTAGTCTCGCAGTTGCTGCAACACTGCAGCAAGGCCCTTGAAAATTCGCTGCACCCGTTCAAGGATGCGGAGATGTCTCTCAAGGATGGAACAGACCTCCCGGCGCTGCTGTCAAGTGTCGCCTCGACTGCAGCGCCAGAAACAGCAGCAGCCAGTACCGTTGGCTCTCCGCTGCACCTGCAGCCAGGGGAAGGCGATGCTGCGTCAGAAGCAGACGCAGACGCAGAGCAGCAGCAGCGGTATGCGTGGTTCCGCACTCTCCTCTTTTCCTTAGAGGGATCTGCCCTTCATTGGTTTTCTCGTGAAGATAGAGAGGAACAAACTGGGGGCCCCAGGGCGACGCCAGCTGCAACACCTGCAGCACCTTCAGGAGCAGCACCAGCACCAGCAATAACGGCTTCAGCTGCTGCAGCAGAAGCTGTAAGGGAATCTGAGGAGCGAGCTGCAGCTTCTGTTGGTTTGATCGGTCCATATCTGCAGCTC
>NW_013576423.1:0-438 GCF_000499745.2 Eimeria mitis
GTTTTATATATATATTTATCTATTTGTATACTTATTTATATACGTATATATTTATGTATTTGTTTATATATTTACATATATACATATATAAATATATTTATACACTTATATATCTATTTATCCATTTATATATTTATATGTATATTTCCTTATATATCTATTTGTTCATATATTCATATTTATATATTTATATACTCATATATACATTTATTTATATATTTATATATTTATATATTAATATATTTATTTATGCATATATTTATAGATATAAATATATATATTAATATGTTTCTTATTTTTATATTTATCTATTAACCTATTAACCTATTAACATATTTATTTAAATACTAATACATTAATATATAAATAAATAAATAAGTATATATATATATATATATATATATATATATATATATATATATATATATATATATATAT
>NW_013576423.1:538-897 GCF_000499745.2 Eimeria mitis
AGACAAAGAAGGTATTAGGAGACTCATACTCTGCTGCACCTTCATATAATAATTTAATAAGCACGGGGTGTATATCCACCTCAGAAAACCTAAAAAATAATTTTTATAAAAATTATATAAATAGAAATTTATTTAAATTTGTTGCAGCAGATAATATTATGAAAGAAAGACTCAAAAAAAGAACTGATATTCTTTATCAGCAAGGTATATAAACCCTAAACCCTAAACCCTAAACCCTAAACCCTAAACCCTAGACTGTAAACCCTAAACCCTAAACCCTTGATTCTAAACCCTAAACCCTTAATTCTAGACCCTAAACCCTAAACCCTAAACCCTAGACTGGAAACAATAAAAATTAA
>NW_013576423.1:997-1929 GCF_000499745.2 Eimeria mitis
AACCCTTGATTCTAGACCCTAAACCCTTAATTCTAGACCCTAAACCCTAAACCCTAAACCCTAGACTGGAAACAATAAAAATTAAACCGTAGGCTGTAAACCCTAAACCCTAGACTGTAAACCCTAAACCCTAAAGCCTAAACCCTAAACCTAAGACTGTAAAGAATAAACCCTAAACCCTTAATCCTAGACCCTAGACCCTAAACCCTAAACCCTAAACACTAGACTGGAAACAATAAACCCTAAACCCTAAACCCTAGACTGGAAACCCTAAACCCTACACCCTAAAACCTAAACCCTTAATCCTAGACCCTAAACCCTAAACCCTTAATCCTAGACGCTAAACCCTAAACCCTAACATCTAAACCCTAAACCCTAAACCCTTAATCCTAGACCCTATAAACCCAAAATGAAAAAGAGAAACTAAAACAAAAGAAATAAAAAGGAGACAAAGAAACAAAACAAAATAAAATATATTTTAAATATATTTTTTTATATTTTTTTTCTATATTTCGGGTGTATGTACAGGTATTCTCCCCACGCTAGATGAAGAGACAGACAGAAACTACGGCTCTCAATTAAACAAAACTTTAACTTCTTATCTCCATCAGGGTAATATAAAAAAAAAATAAAATAAAATAAAATAAAATAAAATAAAATAAAATAAAAAATAATATAAAATAAATTATATTAGATATAATTATAATTTTGTTTTTTATTTTTCTCGTTGTTCTTTTTCTTTGGGTGTTTCTTTTTTTCGGTTCTTGGGGGCTATATATACGCACGTATATATAAATTTATTTATTTATTTATTTATTTATCTATTTTATTTAATTATTTATTTATTTATCTATTTATTTATTTATTTATTTATTTATTTGTTTATTTATTTATTTATTTATTTATTATAAGAGTTTTGTGTGTCTTCAGAA
>NW_013576424.1:526-738 GCF_000499745.2 Eimeria mitis
CCAGCTAGCTAGCAGCTAGCTCGTAGCTAGCTAGTATCTGAGTGGAGCTGACTGCTGTGTGTCTCCTCAATGTATGTAATCTTCTGCTGTTGTTTTTTTTTCTTTTTTCTTTTGCTGCCTCTCCCTGTCTCCTTATCATGAAGCTGCTGCTGTAGGGAGAAACCGTGCTGCTTCTTCTGCTGCTCTGAAGGCTGCTACTTGACTCACTTTAG
>NW_013576424.1:838-1838 GCF_000499745.2 Eimeria mitis
GAGGACACACAGCAGCAGCAGCAGCAGCACCTGCTGCTGCTGCTGCTGCTGTAGGGAGAAACCGTGCTGCTTCTTCTGCTGCTCTGAAGGCTGCTACTTGACTCACTTTAGGGGCCCCAGGGTACAGTCAAGGGGCCCCCGGATTCAACTGAGGGGCCCCTAGGTACAGCTAGGGGGCCCCTGGTTACAGTCAAGGGACCCCTGGGTACAGTCAAGGGGCCCCTGGGTACGGTCAAGGGGCCCCTCGGTACAGTCAGGGGGCCCCTAGGGTCAACTAAGGGGCCCCTAGATTCAATTGGGGGGCCCCTGGGTACAGTCAAGGGGCCCCTGGGTACAGTCAAGGGGCCCCCGGATTCAGCTGAGGGGCCCCTGGGTACAGTTGAGGGGCCCCCGGGTACAGTTGAGGGGCCCCTGGGTACAGTCAGGGGGCCCCTAGGGTCAACTAAGGGGCCCCTAGATTCAATTGGGGGGCCCCTGGGTACAGTTGGGGGGCCCCTGGGTACAGTCAAGGGGCCCATGGGTACAGTTGAGGGGCCCCCGGGTACAGTTGAGGGGCCCCTGGGTTCAGTTGAGGGGCCCCCGTTGCGGAGACTGGCTTGATGGGGCCCCCTGGTATTGATAGAGGGGCCCCCTGAAACAAGGGTTTAGTTTGTGTGTGTATTGTGTTTCTTTTTTTTAGTTTTTTGTTTGTTTTGGGGGCCCCTCAAGCTGGGTGAGGGGCCCCTGTATCTGCAGGTGACCCTGGCGGGTGTGTGTGTGTACTGGTGATCGAGTGTGTTTATGGTGTATTAGGGTTTTATTAGTTTCTGTAAATATATATTTATAAAAAATAAATAAAATAAACTACATAAACAAAACAAATAAGCTTGTTTATACAGCTGTAGGGGCCCCCTATACCGAGCACCATAAGGTGCTCGGCGGGAGGGGGGCCCCCCTGCTGCTGCGGGCAGAGAGATATATATAGGGTCCTGTTTGTGTATAGGAGAGAGAAAATAAATGT
>NW_013576425.1:0-282 GCF_000499745.2 Eimeria mitis
AATCACCACCAAGAGCAGCAGCAGCAGCAGCAGCAGCAGCAGCAGCAGCAGCAAGAAATACCCCTTGCAGTGTAGGAACAGCAGAAGCAGCTAAAGCAGCAGCAGCACCAGCAGCAGCAGCAGCACCACCAGCAGCAGCCACAGCAGCAGCAGCAGCAGCAGCAGTAACAGCAGCAGCAGTAACAGCAGCAGCAGCCACAGCAGCAGCAGCCACAGCAGCAGCAGAAAGCTGCAGCAAACGATGAAAAACATAAAAGATAGAGAGTTTATGTTTTGGTTGAG
>NW_013576425.1:542-1609 GCF_000499745.2 Eimeria mitis
CTTAGGGTTTATTAGGGTTTAGGGTTTAGGGATTAAAATAAACAGCACCAGCAGCAGCAGCAACAGCAGCAGCAGCAACATGAGCACCAGCAGCACCCAAAGCAGCAGCAGCAGCAGCAGCATGAGCAGCAGCCGCAGCAGCACCACCACCAGGAGCAGCAACAACAGCAGCAGCAGCAACAACAGCAGCAGCAGCAGCAGCAGCAGCAGGAGCAGCAGCACCAGCAGCAGCAGCAGCAGCAGCAGCACCACCACCACCACCACCACCAGCAACACCACCAACACCACCAGCCACAACAGCAGCAGAAAGCTGCAGCAAACGATGAAAAACATAAAAGATAGAGAGTTTATGTTTTGGTTGAGCCCGTCTATACATTTGTAATATTATATAACAAATAGAGAGAGGGAGAGCTCCTGCTGCTGCTGCTGCTGCTGCTGCTGCTGCTGCTGCTGCATCGCGTGTATGTGCACGTAAAGATAAAGGAGATAAAGATACTACACCCCCTGCTGCTGCTGCTGCTGCTGAACCACCTCCTGCTGCTGCTGCTGCTGCTGCTGCTGTTGCTGCTGCTGCTGCCTCACGTGATGCTGCTGCTGCTGCACGGCTTGCTGCTGCTGCTGCTGCTGCTGCTACTGCAGCAGGCGGCACTGCAGCAGCAAAACGATAAATATAATTCGCTGCTGTCTCAACAGAAGCCTAACAAATAAAAACAACAAAAAATAAATAAATTTATTTATTTATTTATTTTGTCTTGTTTATTTTATTTATTTATTTTATTTATTTGTTTTATTTATTTATTTTGTTTATTTTATTTATTTTATTTATTTTATATATTTATTTTATTTATTTTATTTATTAAATAAAATGAAGCGACATAATAAAACAGCAAATGCAGAATAAACAAACAAACAAACAAATAAATAAAACAAAATAAAATATTTATTTATTTTATTTTATTTTTATATTATTTTCTGTTCACTTATTTAATTCATTTTATTTATTTATTTATTTATTTATTTATTTATTTATTTATTTATTTTTCTTTTTTTTTTTTTTTTTTTTTTTT
>NW_013576425.1:1631-1927 GCF_000499745.2 Eimeria mitis
TCTGCTGTCAACTGAGGCGAGGATAGAAGCAATTCGTTCTGCTGAGAAAGCAGAAACTAAAGCAGCAATTCCCTGCTGCTGCTGCTGCTGCTGCTGCTGCTGCTGCTGCTGCTGCTCGTGCTGCTGCAGTTGATGCTGGTGCTGCTGCAGCTGGTGCATCCTCTGCTGCCCAGCAAATGCACTTCCTGCTGCTGCTGCTGCTGCTGTTGCTGCTGCTGTGGGGACTGCAGCAGCAACAGAGCTCGGTAGCAGCAGCAGCTGTTCTTGCTGCCCCCATGGTGGAGCAGCAGCAGCTG
>NW_013576426.1:0-963 GCF_000499745.2 Eimeria mitis
AAAAGACAAACTAAATTTATATATATATATATATATATATATATATATATATATGCAGAAACAGAGAGAGAACACTCTCATACAGATACTCACTCATAATACTGGTGCTTTAACAAATGTATTTAGGTTGAAGTGAAAGAAAAAGTAAAAAAAGTAAGAAGAAGCAAAGGAGATAAAGAGGTAGCAGAGAAACAGCGAGAGGGGGCGTTTCGGGTGTATAGGCAGCTCTTGAATTGGTTATATTGCCGGCGAGAAAGCACAACACAAGCAGAGAAAAAACGAGAAATTAGAGTAAATTAAGTTTATATTTATTATTATAATTATTATTATTAATTTTATATTTATATTAATATTATTATTCGAGTTGAAATCCCATCATTAACTGCAGCTTCCCCTGTTTTTTTTCTCTTTTTTTTGGATGCAGATGAGCTGCACATACACCCGAAATAGTTTGCCGATTCAAATTGAATTTGCTTTCTTCTTTTTGCATTTTTGTTTATTTTTGTTATTTTTTTTGGAGTCAACGATGGCGCAAAGATGTTAATTAAATTAATTAATTTATTTTTTCTTTTTTTAATCAAGACGAAAAGAACAAGGGCGCTCAAAGGTTTTAGTATTCCTGCTTCTGAATTGCACTATGTGCCTAGACACCCGGAGGTGTTGGGTATGCTGAGCCGAGAAACTTAAAAAAAAAACTATCATTTTTATTTATTTTTCTTTTTTTCTTCAGATATGATGCCAAACGACTTCGGGCCGGTATGTAAGTGCAAAAAACCCTAAAACTAGAAACTTCATTTCTGCATGGTTTCGTGTATTCTCTACGCGAAACCGCCAAATTTTTTCGGTGTAAACTTAATATTATTATAAATACAAGTATATAAACCTTTTATATTCTCATAAACACAGTAAACGAGCCCGAAGAAACAACAAAAACAGAAACTCCCCCCCCCCCCCCCCCCCCCC
>NW_013576426.1:1156-1747 GCF_000499745.2 Eimeria mitis
GTTTTCTGTTTTTTATTTTTTCTGTTTTCTCTTTTTTTTTCTTTTTTTTTCCACTTTGTTCTTATCTGCCTTTGTTGTTCTTTGTTTATCTCTATTTGTATTTGTTTTTATTCTTTGTTTCTTATATTATTTTTATTTAATTATTTATTTGTCTCTACATTTTTTTTTTTTTTTTATACACAAAACAAACTCACCAGATCATTGCCCTTGCGTCAAGAAAAACACTTCTGCTGCAGGTGCGCCTTTCTACATTATATATATTTATGTTTATTTATTTATCTGTTTATTTATTTATTTATATACCTATTTATTTATTTATGTGTTTAGTTATTTATTTATTTGTCTTTTTATTTATTTATTTATATACCTGTTTATTTATTTATTTATATATCTGTTTATTTATTTATTTATTTATTTAGTTTGCACATTCAATTACTCCGCAAAATTTATTATTTGCTTGCTTCAATAAATAACTAAATTACCTATTTATTTTATTTTATTTATTTATTTATTTATCTACTTATTTAATTTATTTATTTATTTATTTATTTAATTTATTTATTTATTTTATTTATTTATTTTATTTATTTA
>NW_013576427.1:0-1157 GCF_000499745.2 Eimeria mitis
GCTGCTGCTGCTGCTGTTTTGTGTTTGTTGCAGGAAGAGTTTCAGTGGGCGGATTGGCAGCAGCGGATTGATGGTTTGCGTGTATGGCTGGCGAGTTTACAGCAGCAGCAGCCGGAGAGCAGCAGCAGCAGCAGCAGCAGCAGCAGCAGCAGCGACGAGCAGCAACCAGTTGTTGCACCCGCGCTGCTGCGCCTCCTCACAGTACAAGCGGAGACAGTGCAGCAGCTGCTGCAGTCTCTAGCCAACACAGAGGCCCTCGTCTCCCGCCTACAGGCCTCAGCTCTCACGGCAAGACCCAGACCCAAGTAACACGCAACACCCAGGGGCCCCCCCCAGGGGCCCTCCCCCAGGGGCCCCCCTCAGGGGCCCCCCTCAGGGGCCCCCCGCAGGGGTCCCCCCCGGGGGGAACCCCCGGGGGGCCCCCACCTGGGGGTCCCCCCCCTGAGGGCCCTTACTTGGGGAGTCCCCCCGTGGGGGCCTGCACCTGGGGCCCCCCGCTTTGCTGGGGGGCCCCCACGTGGGGGGCCCCCAGGGGGCCCCATTTGTATATACAGCATAGCAGCAGGGGGGCCCCCAGGGGGGCCCCCAGGGGCCTCCTGAGGTGTTCACAAGGCTGCGGAACTATCTACTCAACAGCAAAATGAAAAAAGAAAAAGGATGCAGCGACAGGGGGCCCCCTGGGGGCCCCTTGCATTCAATATGTATACACAAAGCGAGAACAGGGGGCCCCCATCACGTGGTGTTAGGGGGCCCCCCGTTGTAGGGATGGGGGGCCCCCTCTTGGCTAACCATGGGGGCCCCCTTGTGCTCTAGAGGGCCCCCATTTGGCACTAAGGAGATGGTGGAGGCAGCAGCAGCAGCAGCAGTTGCTGCTGCTGCTGCTGCTGCTGCTGCTGTTGCTGCTGGTGTATCTGCTGGCTTTAGTAGTGTAGGGTTGTTGCAGCTTTTGTTGTTTATGAAAATATAAAAACAACAAAAGCAATTCATTTGGTTTTGTTTTGTCTTCTTGGCGTGCATGCATGGGGCCCCCAGCTATACAAACAAAGCTGCTGCTCACACATAGGTACCTCACGGGGGGCCCCCACGAGGGGCCCCCACCAGGGGCCCCCACCAGGGGCCCCCACCAGGGGCCCCCACGAGGGGCCCCCACGAGGGGC
>NW_013576427.1:1257-1837 GCF_000499745.2 Eimeria mitis
TTGTGGGGTTGTTGCAGCTTTTGTTGTTTATGAAAATATAAAAACAACAAAAGCAATTCATTTGGTTTCGTTTTGTCTTCTTGGCGTGCATGCAAGGGGCCCCCAGCTATACAAACAAAGCTGCTGCTCACACATAGGTGCCTCACGGGGGGCCCCCACCAGGGGCCCCCACGAGGGGCCCCTAGAGGGTTCAAATTCAATGTCCCTTGATGGGGGCCCCCGCAGGGGGCCCCCATCAGAGGGGGCCCTGTGAAGGGGGGCCCCCAGGGGGCCCCCATTAGAGGGGCCCCTGTGAAGGGGGGCCCCCAGGGGGCCCCATGAGGGGCCCCTGGTGAGTTGGTGGTATTTGGTTTGGGTGGTAGTATGGGGTTTTAATATTTTTGTTAGGAGTTTAACAGAAACGTAATTTGTTGTTTTATTTATTTTCTTGTTTATTTTTTATTTTATTTTATTTTATTTTATTTTATTTTTGTTTTTATGTAATATACTAAGTAAATAGTTAGGAGATTGTGAATAAGATAGAGTACCTTTATATATATATATATATATATATATATATATGTATATATACATATATATA
>NW_013576428.1:0-678 GCF_000499745.2 Eimeria mitis
GTTAGGCTCTGATGCAGCAGCCGCAGCTGCTGCCGCACATCCTCGATTCGTTCCTTTGAAAGTAGCAGCTGCTGCTGCTGCTGCTGTTGCTGCTGCTGCCGTTGCTGCTGCTGCTGCTGCTGCTGTTGCTGCTGCTGCTGCTGCTGCTGTTGCTGCTGCTGCTGTTGCTGCTGCTGCTGCTGCACGTGTAGGAAGAGATGCAGCAGCTGTCTCGCTGTGGGGTGCTGTATTCTAGCGGGAAAGGATTTGAGTGCAGCAGCAGCAGCTGCTGCTGCCTTCGTAACATTCACAGCATGCTGCTGCAGCGCAACAGCAGCAGCAGCAGCAGCAGCAGCAGCTGGCGTTCGCCCCACCGGCGGCAGCTGCTGCTGCAGCTGCGGCCGCAGCGACCGCAGGTAGTCGATGGGGGGGCAGCGGGGCAGCACAGATGAAGGGTTTATATCAGCAGCAGCAGCTGCTGCTGCTGCTGTTTCTGCTGCTGCTGCTGCTGCTGTTGCTGCTGCTGCTGCTGCAGGACGAGCAGCAGCACCGGAACGCCACACAAACCCGCGATGCAGCAACGAAGGCCCCGCAGCAGCAGCAGCAGCAGCAGCAGCAGCAGCACGGGAGCTGAGGCTGCATGCAGGCAGCCGATGCTCGAAGGCCTGGGCGGTGTCTTGCGAATGCAGCAGCAGCAGC
>NW_013576428.1:838-1746 GCF_000499745.2 Eimeria mitis
ATTGCAGGCGAGCTGCAGCGAGGGAAGAGAAACACGGGCTTATACATGGTTTTTATTTTTCGTTATATTTATAATAAAATAAAATAAAAATATACTTTTATATATTTTATTATATATTTTATTTATTTTATTTATTTTATTTATTTTATTTGTCGCTAGCAGCCACCCCTGCATGCATCCGCATGCACAGATCGCTCGGGCGTCGGCGGCGGCTCACAGTAAACCCTAAACCCTAAACCCTAAACCCTAAACCCTAAACCCTAAACACTAAACCCTAAACCATAAACCCTAAACTGTATAACCCTTAACGTTCAACTGTATAGCTTTAAACACTAGGCTGTAAGACCCCGATCCCTAAACCCTAAACCCTAAACCCTAAACCCTAAACCCTGATTTGCTGCTGTAATGTTTTATAGGGGATTACATTGAGGTTTACTAGACAGGGTTTAGGGTTTAGGGTTTAGGGTTTGTGTTGTGGTTTATTAAGCAGGGTTTAGGGTTTGAACTACGTAAAGACAAAAAAAAAAAGGGTTTAGGGTTTAGGGTTTAGGGTTTAGGGTTTGTAGGAGTTCGGTGGCAGTGTGTGCAAGTATAGAATGTACCGGCATCTATGGATTAGGGTTTAGGGTTTAGGATTAGGGTTTAGGGTTTTGTTTATGTTGGTTTCTGTATAAATATAAAAAAGAAAATACACGCAGCAGAAACAAAAGAAGAAACTGAGGCTTGCTGCTTCTCTACTACTACCAACCGCATAATTTCAGGTGTATAGGCAGCTCGGAACAACTCAGGTGTATAGGCAGCTCGCAACAGCTCAGGTGTATAGGCAGCTAGCAACAGCTCAGGTGTATAGGCAGCTTTTGTTTGTTGCAGTTTTTTAATGCGGGACGCACAGCCAAATACATACAAAA
>NW_013576429.1:0-443 GCF_000499745.2 Eimeria mitis
TTTTTTTTTTTTTTTTTTTTTTTTTTTTTTTTTTTTTTTTTTTTTTTTTTTTTTTTTTTTTTTTAATAGGGTTTAGGTGTTCTCTGTTTGTGGTTTCTATGCAGCCTTTTTGTTATTTGCGGTGTACACGCAGCTCTGACAACCCGTGTTGTTTCTCTTTGCAGTGTATATGAAGGTATATATATATATATCTATATATATATATATATAGATATATATATATATATATATTTATATATATAAATATATATTTGCAGCGTATATGCAAGTATTGTTCTGTATGTGTTATATCCTCATCTACATATCTGCGGTGTCTCTGCATCTTTTGCGGTGTATATGGAGGTATTCACACACACACACACACACATACACACACACACACACATATATATATGTATATATATATATATATATATATATATATATATATATATATATATATA
>NW_013576429.1:472-983 GCF_000499745.2 Eimeria mitis
TTGCATTGCGGTGCCTCTGCAGGTATTGAGTTTATCCGAGAAGCTAAGCGCGGTGCTAAACAGCGAAATAACAGCAGAAGAGAGCAGCAGCAGCAACGAGACAAACAGCAACACAAACAGCACCACAAACACCAATATAAATAATATAAATAATATAAATAATAATAATATAAATAGTGATTTACCTTTTCTTATACAAGGTCTGCATGCATCGATAGAAGAAGAAATAAATAAACTAAAAACTGATTTTTTGTTGCAAGCAAAACTACAAATCGAAGAAAATAAAATATTCAGAGATTTAATTAAAAACGCACAAACAGAGACAGATGCAATACGAACACAAATACTAGCCACAAAAAAACAAATAGAAAAACTAGAAACAGAGATAGGCACAGGACCATAAACCCTAAACCCTAAACCCTAAACCCTAAACCCTCAAAACCAGAAACACTCAACAATGAAAGTTATTTAATTGTTACGGAAATTTTTACAAAAAAAAAAAAAAAAAAAA
>NW_013576429.1:1023-3523 GCF_000499745.2 Eimeria mitis
CCCTAGAAACCCTACAAACCCTAGAAACCCTGTAAACCCTAAACCCTAGAAACCCTAAACCCTCGGGTTTCAAGAGTAAATATAAATGTATTTATCGCCTTCAGGCGATGTGAGGAAACAACCAAAATTTTAAGATTGTTTTTCCTTCATACGGTAAACACTCTAGGGTTTAGGGTTTAGGGTTTAGGGTTTAGGGTTTAGGGTTTAGGGTTTAGGGTTTAGGAGTCAAGAGAAAGCCATGCTGCAGCTAAGTGCTGCTGCAGCAGCAAACGATAAGCAGCAGCATCCATCTGCTGCGTCAGGTTCTCTTCTCTGTCTAGCAGCAGCAGCAGCAGCGCGGCGAGCTCATGAGGGCACTGAAACCACAAACCCTAAACCCTAAACCCTAAACCCTAAACCCTCGGGATAAGACCAGGGAGAAAGTTACACAGGCTAAAGTTTTTACAAACAAACTTCTAGGGTTTAGGGTTTAGGGTTTAGGGTTTAGGGTTTACCGTGAAGGCCTCGCCAGTCTCAAGGACTCGGTGTTGGTAGAAGGGGCCTGCATACAAAACACCAAACCCTAAACCCTAAACCCTAAACCCTAAACCCTAGCGTATGAGGGTTTAAGAAATAGACTGACATGAGCAGAAGCGGGGCAGCACGAGAAAGCGATTCCAACGCCCATAACCTGCAACATGCTGCTGCTGCTCTTGCTGCAGTTGCTGCTGCTGCTGCTGCTGCTGCTGCTGTTGCTGCTGCTGCTGCTGTTGCTGCTGCTGCTGCTGCTGTTGCAAATTAGCCGCTCCACAAATCGCCACCGCCGAATCTTCTCCTTGGTACCCATCCGGTTGCTGCAGTTGCTGCTGCTGCTGCTGCTGCAGTTGCTGCTGCTGCTGCTGCTGCTGCTGCTGCTGCTGCTGCTGCTGCTGCTTGAGAAAGGCCTGGTTGTAGCGCGTGGCTTCGCTGACTTCTCGGGGCCTCCGCGAGCTGCTGAAGGACTGAAGGTGACCCACAGACACCAAACAAAAACTGCTGCTGCTGCTGCTGCTGCTGCTGCTGTTGCCGCTGCTGCTGCTGCTGCTGCTGTTGCTGTTGCTGCTGCTGTTGCTGCTGGGGGGCATGGGGCTGCTGGCGGTGGTACTACAGCTGCAGCAGTTGCTGCTGCAGTTGTTAGCAGCAATCATCGTGTTGCTGCTGCTGCAGAAACAGCAGCAGCAGAAGGAATAGATACAGTGGATCTGAAGCAGCAACAGCAGCTGTTGCTGCTAAACCCTAATTTCGAATGAAGAAGAAAAAATATACATATTGGTGGTTATGCAAGGGTTTAGGGTTTAGGGTTTAGGGTTTAGGGTTTAGGGTTTAGGGTTTACAGTCCAAGGATGCATCGTAAAGAGCCTGAAGAGCCCGCGAGAACTCCACCAGCTCAAAGCAACGCCCTGCTGCTGCTGCATCATGCTTTTCTGCTGCTGCTGCTGCTCCTGCTGCTGCTGCTGGTGCTGCTGTTGCTGCTGTTGTTTCTGTTGGTGCTGCTGTTGCTGCTGTTGCTGCTGGTGTTGTTGTTCCTGCTGCTGCCGGTGCTACTGTTGCTGCTGCTGTAGCTGGCGGTGTTGTTGCTGCTGCTGCTGCTGCTGTTCTTGCTGCCGGAGCAGCAGCAGCAGCAGCAGCAGCAGCAGCAGAAGCAGCAGCAGCAGCAGCAGCAGCAGCAGGAATTCCTCCAGGCCCTCCCCTTGTGTTTTGCTCGCCAAATGAGGCCATCTCTACAACTTAGGGTTTAGGGTTTAGGGTTTAGGGTTTAGGGTTTAGAGTTTAGGGGCAAGACAACACCCCCCAGGATCTCACGCAAAACCCTAAACCCTAAACCCTAAACCCTAAACCCTAAACCCTAAACCCTCGAAAACTGAGTGTATTACTTTCATTTCATAAAACAATAAATATATAATTATAATATAATAATATATTTCGTTAGTAGGTAACCCTAAACCCTAAACCCTAAACCCTATAGCAGCAGTGGGGGGCCCCCAGGGGCCCCGGGGGCCCCCAATTAGGGTTTAGGGTTTAGGGTTTAGGGTTTAGGGTTTGACGCCTTCTGGGTGTTTGTAGGCCTTATAAATTAAATACAAGAGCTGATGCAGCAGCACATATACTCATCGGTGATGGTTTACTTATGAGGGTTTAGGGTTTAGGGTTTAGGGTTTAGGGTTTAGGGTTTAGGGTTTATGGAGAAGGAGGGGGTTCAGGGGGCCCCCCAGGGGGCCCCTCTATCTGAGGGAGATATACAGCTGCTGCAGCAGCAGCTGCTAGCAGCAGCACAGCTCAGCAGCAGCAAGGAGAGACAGCAGGGGTTTGCTGCTGCTGTTGCTGCTGTTGCTGCTGCTGCTGCTGCTGCTGCAGCAGCAACAACAAACAACGCTCCTGCTGCTGTTCTTGCTGCAATACGCATGGGTGAGCTGCTGCAGGTCTTCCTGCTGCTGCTGCTGCTGCTGCTGCTGATGCTGTTGCTGCTGCTGCTGTTGCTGCT
>NW_013576429.1:8443-8811 GCF_000499745.2 Eimeria mitis
ACTGCTTCTGCTGCTGTTGCTGCTTCTGCTGCTGTTGCTGTTGCTGCTGGTACTTCTTCTGCTGCTTTCGGTGATGCTGCTTGTTGCTGCTTGTGTTGCTGCTGCTGCTGCGGTTGCTGCTGCTGCTGTTGCTGCTGCTGCTGCTGCTGCTGCTGCTGCTGCAGGCAGGAAGAATTGATGCAGAGCGTCGAGTGCTTCGCCTCTTTAGCGGTGGGTTGCTTGCAGACAGAACAATTAGGGTTTAGGGTTTAGGGTTTAGGGTTTACGGCATTTGTTTTATGTGTCGATATCTATGTTCAAGGGTTTAGGGTTTAGGGTTTAGGGCTTATAATTTAGGATTTCGGGTTTGGGGTTTACCCTTTATTCTC
>NW_013576429.1:8911-9520 GCF_000499745.2 Eimeria mitis
CAGAGAAAATTTAGGGTTTAGGGTTTAGGGTTTAGGGTTTAGGGTTTACGGCATTTGTTTTATGTGTCGATATCTATGTTTAAGGGTTTAGGGTTTAGGGTTTAGGGCTTATAATTTAGGATTTCGGGTTTGGGGTTTACCCTTTATTCTCTCGCCCTCAGGGTTTAGGGTTTAGGGTTTAGGGTTTAGGGTTTAGGGTTTAGGGTTTAGGGTTTAGGGTTTGGGTGCAGGAGAAGGGGAGAGCTGCAGATGGCGGCGGCGGGCTTTTAATGTTTTCGTTGATTTGCATCGACTAGCAGAAACCCTAGACCCCTAAACCCTAAACCCTAAACCCTAAACCCTAAACCCTAGTTGCTAAACCCTAGACGCTAAACCCTAAACCCTAAACCCTAAACCCTAAATGTCTCTGCAGTAAACCCTCTTGATGCTCGCCGTTGAGGCGCAGAGCTGTAGCAAACCAACAGGCATGTTTTTGAGGGTTTAGGGTTTAGGGTTTACGGATTAGGGTTTAGGGTTTAGGGTTTAGGGTTTAGCCAAAGCCTAAAATATTTTTTTGTGGAGGACAAGAGCCCTTTTCAATCGCATCGTTAAACCCTAAACCCTAAACCC
>NW_013576429.1:9620-9949 GCF_000499745.2 Eimeria mitis
TAACCAACAGGCATATTTTTGAGGGTTTAGGGTTTAGGGTTTAGGGTTTATGGATTAGGGTTTAGGGTTTAGGGTTTAGCCAAACCCTAAAATATTTTTTTGTGGAGGACAAGAGCCCTTTTCAATCGCATCGTTAAACCCTAAACCCTAAACCCTAAACCCTAATTTTTTTTAGGGTTTAGGGTCGTTTTTATTAAACCCTAGACCCTCTTATTTATATATAAACCCTAAACCCTAAACCCTCGTATATAAACCCTCGCATATACACAGTAAACCCTAAACCCTAAACCCTCGATAAGCTATTGGGGTACTGACACAGATTGGCGTTA
>NW_013576429.1:10049-10317 GCF_000499745.2 Eimeria mitis
GTTTAGGGTTTAGGGTCGTTTTTATTTAACCCTAGACCCTCTTATTTATATATAAACCCTAAACCCTAAACCCTAAACCCTCGTATATAAACCCTCACATATACACAGTAAACCCTAAACCCTAAACCCTCGATAAGCTATTGGGGTACTGACACAGATTGGCGTTAGTTTTTCTCTCTATGAATATTACTTTACTAATTAGGGTTTAGGGTTTAGGGTTTAGGGTTTAGGGTTTAGGGTTTAGTGTGTTGCTGTATTTGTATTTTGT
>NW_013576429.1:12661-13488 GCF_000499745.2 Eimeria mitis
GAGCATCCCCTGCCCCAGCTGCAGTACTCTAGGAAGCATCGAGCAGACCCCCTGGGTAAACCCTAAACCCTAAACCCTAAACCCTAAACCCTAAACCCTTGCAGCAGCTTCGCTCCATACACAGGAGACATCTTTCTGCTGCAGCTGTTGCTGCACCAGCAGCAGCAGCAGCAGCAGCTGCTGCTGCTGCTGCAACTGCTGCAGCAACAGCATCTGCTGCAGTTCATATATCTGACGCTGTTCTCTTGTCATTCTGCTGCTGCTGCTGCTGCTGCTGCTGCTTTTGCTGCTGCCGCTCCTGCTCCTGCTGCTGCCCCCCCTCTTCTTCCGCCGCTGCTGCTACCGCTGCTGCTGCTGCTGCTGCTGCTGCTGCTGCTGCTGCTGCAGCATGGGATAGCGTGTGCTGCGCGGTGCGTTACCAGTCTGCTGAGGAAGAGCTGCTGTGCCCTATTTGCTTCGAGGAAGCAGCAGCAGCAGCAGCAGCACTCTTCACACCCAGATGCGGCCACCGTAAACCCTAAACCCTAAACCCTAAACCCTAAACCCTAAACCCTCGGGAACCCTTATAAACCCTAACGCATACACTCTAAACCCTAGATATTCCTTAACAGCAAAAAAAAAAAAAAAATGAATACCTAAACCCTAAACCCTCGCTAAACCCTAAACCCTAATTTCAGTAAACCCTAACTTCTACATACATACGCATACACACAAAACACGAATCTAGGGTTTAGGGTTTAGGGTTTAGGGTTTGTGTTGCTGCAGCAATATGTGGTGTTTGCTGCTGCCGGCTGCTTGCTGCTGCTGCTCCCTCGCGCTGCCCCCTC
>NW_013576429.1:13588-14010 GCF_000499745.2 Eimeria mitis
CGCTAAACCCTAAACCCTAATTTCAGTAAACCCTAACTTCTACATACATACACATACACACAAAACACGAATCTAGGGTTTAGGGTTTAGGGTTTAGGGTTTGTGGTGCTGCAGCAATATGTGGTGTTTGCTGCTGCCGGCTGCTTGCTGCTGCTGCTCCCTCGCGCTGCCCCCTCTGCCACCAGGCTGTTGCTGCTGCTGAGCTGCGGCCGCTGCTGCTGCACCAGGTAAACCCTAAACCCTAAACCCTAAACCCTAGAATATGGGGTCTAAGATGTAAACCCTAAACCCTAAACCCTACTTTCTCCTTCTTTCTCCCTATATATCCACTCATCAACATCTAGGGTTTATTGTTTAGGGTTTAGGGTTTAGGGTTTAGGGTTTAGGGTTTAGGGTTTGTGTGTGGTTTTAGTTTGCTCCTA
>NW_013576430.1:0-1407 GCF_000499745.2 Eimeria mitis
ATTCATCACAACGAACAAGAATATTATATTTATATTTTTATAGATCCTCATACAGACATTTCTTCTCTATAGTTTTCCTCTTCTTAATATATTTTTGTATATTTTCTCGTTCGTGAAACATAGCCACAAACACTGCAGCAATGAATACACTGGCGGTACCTCTACATATCAGATCCGCGGCGTTTGTATTCGGATACTCTCAGCCTTACCTTCGGCAGTGCTGCGCTGCTGCTGCTGCTGCTGCTGCAGTTCATCAGACAGTCTATAGTTAAGGCTGTATATGCTGACGTCCAGCAGCAGCAGCAGCAGCAGCAGCAGCAAGAGCAGCAGCAAGAGCAGCAGCAAGAGCAGCAGCAGCATTCCAGTTGCGATCCACAGATTCTTTTTAATAACAAAAAGCCAATCAGCTGTAGCAACTCCTGGCGAGCTTAGATAAACAAAAAGTTGAATCTCTGCGTAGCTGCAGGCTCAGTTGTCACCGCCTTCGCCTCATCACTGTTTCTCGTGCTGCATGGGGGCCAGGGCGTTGACCTGCTTTCTGAATGAATTCACCTGTTTGGGTTTACTGCTAAGTTGTTTATTTTTTTTCATGAGTTTGTAGTTTCGTGTTAGCTGTATATGTTGCAACATAGAATACCCACTCGGCAGAACTTTTCTGCTTTCGAGTACAGGTTGCATCTGTTCTCGTTTGTGGGTGCTTTCTAGCTAATCTAGCATTCACTAGCTAGTCTAGCATTCACTGCCTCAGTACGTATTCTCTGTGTATCTCTGTAGCTAGGGTATGTTCAGACTCTGTTTCGTGTTTCTCAGCTAGAGCGGAGAAAGTGGATTCCTGTTTGTTACTGCTGCATAAAAGCTTCATTGCTTCGCCGTCCTTCACTCATTCTCTCTGTACTTTTATATCCCGCAGAACAGCCAGTTTCTTACTGCTTCTCACCACAGAATAAAGTTGCAATGAGTGCATTTTTAAGTATTTGTATACACACCTATGCTCTTTTTAGTTATATTAAATATACTATAGTATGTTCCCTTGTCTACTACCTAGATATGCAGATGCATCGCAGTGGATGCCGGATACCTTAAGTGTATATATGAACTGATCGGCAAACGGCTCAGAAATTCTTTATATTTTGTTTTTCAGGTTTATAATTTATTTAGATAGATTACCTGCGGTTACTGCATCTGTTGCAGTGCAACAAGGAGCCGAGCCGGTGGTCGCTTGCCTGTAAGTGCTAGAGAATCTGTATATATACGAAATATATCTATACACCAGCTGATCAGCTATACTGGTGTGCTCCTCTGTTTCAGGCTTCGCCAGTAATATTTGTGGTGTTATAAAATGCAAAGATTCTCTTTATTTATAGACGAAGGTCGTGGTGAGTTGTCGCTGCGTGGCGCTGCAGTATT
>NW_013576430.1:1515-1746 GCF_000499745.2 Eimeria mitis
CTGAAGTTCTGCTTGTTTCAATACCTGCTGCAACTCAACCCCCCCCATGCCCCGATGGCGCTCAGCTAAGCCCCAGAGCGAGATCCTATATATCGAGACGTCAACTCTAAGCTAAAAAACTAATTAGAGAATATATTATAGTAAAATTTTTAATTTTCTGCTTTTTTAATTGAAATCCTTTTTGCTTTATTGACTTTCTTTTACACAGGGAGCAAGGTGATCCAGGAAGAG
>NW_013576431.1:0-209 GCF_000499745.2 Eimeria mitis
ATATATATATATATATATATATATATATATATATATATATATATATATATATATATATGTATATATATTCTACTATACAGTACTACATGGATACTAATATACTACTCCTACTCCTGATACTACTATAATATATATATAAATATATAAATATATACATATATATATATATATATATATATATATATATATATATATATATATATATATAT
>NW_013576431.1:709-1746 GCF_000499745.2 Eimeria mitis
AGCTATCAACTTGCTGCAGTTTGTCTGTATATGCAGGAGCACCAACTGTCTCCTCACTCCTAGTCCCCAAGTGTCTCCTCTTCACAGGAGAAAGGAGACACCCCCCGGCCCCCCTGTTCTCTGTCTCCTCCCTCTGTCCCCCATGTGGGGCTGTGGGGTGTGGAGCTGCCTATACACCGCAGCGGCGGTGTGTGGGGCAACAGCTGCATGCATGCACGTGCTGTTACTGTTTTTTTTTTCTATCATCATAGGCCCCTCTTGTCTTTGTTTTTTTTCTGTATAGCCACCGTTGATATAATAAAATTAAAAAGACAATGTCGTCACGAAACACACTCATCCTGTGCACCGCATGCACACCCCACAAACACACACAACCCCACATGCATGCAAGACACACGCATGCAGACACACGCATGCAGCCCCACAACATCCAAGACACACGCATGCAGCCCCACATGCATGCAAGACACACGCATGCAGCCCCACATGCATGCAAGACAACCGCATGCAGCCCCACAGCATCCAAGACAAACGCATGCAGCCCCACAGCATCCAAGACACACGCATGCAACCCCACACAATGCAAGACAAACGCATGCAGCCCCACAACATCCAAGACACATGCATGCAACCCCACGCCATGAATACAAGTAATAACAGACTAGCAGCAGAGGCCCCTGCACAGCACATATATAAAAAAAACAAAAAACATAAACAGCTAGATAAATACAAATATAAATAAATAAATAAATAAATAAATAAATAAATATAAATAAATAAATAAATAAATAAATAAACCTAAACAATACCTATGCATGCTAGGCATCCTAATAACATAAGCAGCAACATCATCGATAAAAGTATTAACAAACTGGCAGCAGAGAACCCGCCAAGGCACATAAATAAAAAAAACAAAAAACATATAAACACAAATATAAATAAATAAATAAATAAATAAATAGTATATTACCTATGCATGCTAGGCATCCTAATAACATAAGCAGCAACATCATCGATAAAAGTATTAACAAACTGGC
>NW_013576432.1:0-1328 GCF_000499745.2 Eimeria mitis
TGGCACTGCTTCACAAAGCTGTGTTGTGCGGCGGCACAAGCGCACTTTCTGGATTGAATAGGGATACAAGCCGTCCGGCAAAGTGAACTCCTCTCTGGGAGGAAAATTAAAAGGCAAACACAACAACGCATGCGCCAACTTTGCTGTGCTGACCTGGTTAGGTTGGATGATCCGAAAGAGGCGTACAGGCTGGACGTGTAAGAGCCGATTGGTCGTATGCCCAAGTGAAGGCCTTTAAAGAACAAAGGCATCTATCATGGTCCATAAGCGCTATAGGTATATGTTAGCTCACCTGGCGAATGGTGTATCCAGCATGATGTCGGTATGAGCGTGGAGACGAGCTGTGGTGCATGGAGACGTGCAATGCAACGGGTTTACCAAACGCCAAATGCAGCACTCATATTTCGAATCAAACAATACTTTTGAGCGACGCGTTGTGGGCAAGAACGACTGCGCAGCAAACGCAATCGCAGTTTCGAGGGACGGCGGCGAGTCCGCGGATGTGTGTTTAATAAAGAAGGGCAGGTAATTCGTGTCCCAACAGAGCAAGCTGTCAAGCAAGTGTTCGCTCTACAGATAATTTATATGCAGTGCTGCAGCGCCAGGGTGCGGAGAATGTTAGCGCTGCAACAGCGCTGACGTTCCGAGCTTGGCGCAGATTTCCTCATGCGGCTGTGCTATGGAGTAAAAGACGCCATACTGGCTGGGAATGCAAGTGCCTCCCGTGGAAGGTTGGCGCACTTTGTGTGTGCGTGCTGCGGCTTTCAGAAGGTGCCAGCATTGAGAGGCGTTTGGTCTGTGGTCCATCAGGTCTAGAGTGGCACAATTCCGAAAAAGCGGAAAAGCCAGTAGGCTCCACATTCACGCGCATGGTGTGTTTTGCCAAGGATTCTGCTAAGCAAAGAAGACAACTCACTGCCTGCAAGTGCACGAATTGTTCTCGGTAGCTCCTATATCAAACTACGGCCCCAAGGGAGTTGTTTGGCCGGTGCATGCGTCATACGCTGTACGACACGTTGCGCACCCAACTAATGGCGGCGCATGAAACTCGCCTTTTAAACTGATTGAACAAGCGTGCACAATGCTAGCTCATAGGTGTAAGGTGCCGCGAAAGACCGTAAAGTTGGGCTCCTAGTTATAGCGCCAGTGCACCGATTGTCCCGCAGACAGAACATGTACACGGAACAAGCTGGATAATGAGGCGTCCTCTTGCGAAACCCCCTAGAGGCGAGACCTTTTCAACGTTGAAGCATACAAGCACACACATACACACACACACACACACACACACACACACATATATATATATATATATATATATATATATA
>NW_013576432.1:1390-1576 GCF_000499745.2 Eimeria mitis
AAACATCTCGATTTACACGTCGTAGCCCATATGTGGTTAGGGAGGCACAATCTTCAAGTGTAACGTTCAGGGACGACGGTATGCAGAGGATAGTTGTTCTGTATTGTGGCAGCTTTGGGAAACGAAGGCAACTTACAGGCTGGAGACGCAAACGCCCTATTTGGGAAATCATGATTAGAAATGCAA
>NW_013576432.1:1676-1836 GCF_000499745.2 Eimeria mitis
TAGGGAGGCACAATCTTCAAGTGCAACGTTCAGGGACGACGGTATGCAGAGGATAGTTGTTCTGTATTGTGGCAGCTTTGGGAAACGAAAGCAACTTACAGGCTGGAGACGCAAACGCCCTATTTGGGAAATCATGATTAGAAATGCAAGCGTACACACG
>NW_013576433.1:0-512 GCF_000499745.2 Eimeria mitis
TATATATATGTATATATATCCGTATATATACATTATATTTGTATTGTAGGGAAATTGCAGTTCTCTGCCTTTTTTTATAATCAAAATAAAAAAAACAAATTTAATTTTTTCTTTTCTCCTTTTCTTTTTTTTCTTTTTTTTTCTTTTTTTTTCTTTTTTTTTCTTTTTTTTTCTTTTTTTATTCTTTTATATAAAATACATGGATGGAACAGAACTACTTTTACTATAATTATTATTTTAAGAGTTTTATATAAAAAACAAAAAAATTATAAATTTATATATTAGTTATTTCAGGTAATATAAAATAAATAAATTAATTATTTTTTATTATATTTATTATATTAATAATATTTATTTATTATATTTATTATATTTATTTATTTTATTTATTTTATTTATTTATTATATTAATTTTATTTATTATATAGATGAATATACACCGTAGGATATCCATACAACTGACAAACAAAAAAAAAAAAAAAAAAAAAAAAAAAAAAAAAAAAAAAAAAAAA
>NW_013576433.1:545-1745 GCF_000499745.2 Eimeria mitis
AAAAAAGAATAAAATAAAAAAAAAATAAAAAAAAAATAAAAAAATAAAATTAAAATATTTTGCTTTCACGAGCTGTCGATACACCCGAAATTTATAGTAACCGGAAACCAGAAATTCAGATTTTGTGTTTCAGTTGAAACAAATATCTTTTTTTTTGTTTTTTCTATAAAACTTTATTTATTTTTATTTTTTTTTTATTTATTTTTATTTCTTTTTATTTATTTTGTATTTCTTTTCTGTTTTGTGTGTTTTTTGTGCTCTGAAAAAGCCGAAAACGGCGAAATTCAACTTTTTTTTTTTTCTCTATTTTTCTTGTTTTCCGTTCTTTTTTTTTGTTTTTTTTTTATTTTTTCTTTAAAATAATATATTTTATTGATTAAGAATGGTATTAAGCGAAAGAAAAGAAGAAAAAGAAGAAAAAAACGATGAAGTTTCCGCCGCTGTTTCTGCTGTTTCTCCCCCTATGTATACACCTGAACGACTACTAGGTCAAGGAACCTTCGGTAAAGTTTATTTAATAAAAGATAAAAAAAAAGAAAAAAAAAAAGCATTAAAAAGAACACAAAAGTGGAGCCGTATTGTATCGAGAGAAATAATATATTTACAAGAAAATAAACAAAAAAAATCAGAGTTTATTGTTGCTGCTGATTATGTTTTTTATTCTCTTACTCCTTCTGGCTATCTAACACAAAATATTATAATGAATTTCGTTGCTTCTTCTTCGCTGCAATCTCTCATTCACAAATGCAGAAAAAACAGAAACAAAAACACCAGCAGCAGCAGCAGCAGCAGCAGCAGCAGCAGCAGCAGCAGCAGCAGCAGTATGAATACCGACAGCAGCAACAACAGCAGCAACAACAACAACAGCAATAGCAACAGCAACAGCAACAGCAACAGCAGCAACAGCAGCAGCAGCAACAGCAGCAACAGCAGCAACAGCAACAGCAGCAGCAGCAGCAGCAGCAGCAGCAGCAGCAGCAGCAGCAGCAGCAGAATACCTTGTTTACGCAGCATTGTAAAACAAATAATTTTGGGGGTTTCTGAATTACATGAAAGAAATATAATACACAGAGATCTCAAACCTGAAAATATACTCGTAAGATATTTATTTATTTTTATAAATATATTTATATATTTATATATTTATATATTTATAAATTTATCTATATATGTATATGTATATATATATATATATATATA
>NW_013576434.1:0-1257 GCF_000499745.2 Eimeria mitis
TAGCTGGAGAAGCTGCTGCATCGCTGACGATGCACTAACCTGTGGCGTCTGCTGCTGCTGCTGCTGCTGCCGTGACTGCTGCTGCAACTGCTGATGGTGTATCTGCTGCTGCGTCGGCAGCTCTTGCTGCTGCTGCGGCAGCTGCTGCTGCTGCAGCTGCTGCTGCTGCAGCTGCTGCTGCAGCTGCTGCTGCTGCTGCTGCAGGGAGGAGAGGAGCACTGGGCTGGCCACAAATCTTTCCGTACGTGGAGTCGGCATCGTGCTTGGTGCTGTTGCTGCTGCTGCTGCTGCTGTTGCTGCTGCTGCTGCTGCTGCTTGTGTTGCTGTTTGTGCTGCAGCAGCAGTGTGCATGATGCGGGGGCTGCGGCTGCCTAGGGGCGTAGCGGCTCTGAGCCTCTGTGCGCCATCAGCAGCAGCAGCAGCAGCAGCAGCAGGAGCAGCAGCAGCAGCAGCAGCACCAGGAGCAGCAGCAGCAGCAGCAAAGGTATTATCTAAATTATATCTTGGGGTTGTTGCCTGAGGTGTACATACACCCCAGGATGTCTGTCTCTCAGCAGCAGCAGCAGCACTAAACTCCAGCCGCTGCAGCAAATGAACAGCAGCAGATCCCTTGGGGCCCTGCGCCAGACGAAGGAGCCGAGCTGCATGCAAACACAAACACATACATGCTGCTGCTGCTGCTGCTGCTGCTGCTGCTGCTGCTGTTAGTGCGAGTTCTGTTCCTGTTACTGCTGCTGCTGCTGCTGTTGCTGCTGCTGCTGCTGCTGCAACGGGTGCGACTCCTCTTGTTGCTGCTCCTATTCCTACTCCTACTCCCACTCCTACTCCTCCTACTGCTGCTGCTGCTGCTGCTGCTGCTGCTGTTGGTGCTGCTGCTGCTGCTGCTGCTGTTGCTGCTGCTGCTGCTGCTGCTNTGCTGCTGCTGCTGCTGCTGTTGGTGCTGCTGCTGCTGCTGCTGCTGTTGCTGCTGCTGCTGCTGCTGCTGCTGCTGTGTGTCACCTAGAAATTCTCTTTGGCTGGAGACGAATGCTGCATGCGCAGTTTTAATCATGGCCCCAAACCCTGCTGCTTCGACAGCACAACGAAAGCTTTCTAGTCTGCTGCTGCGTTGTCTTTGCTGCTGCAGCAGCAGCAGCAGCAGGAGCAGCAGCAGCAGCAGCATCAGTAGTAGATGTAAGCAGCTGTGTCTTTCTAGCTAAAGAAGAAAACTTCAGTGTATGAGCAGCAAACGTCAAGACAACGGCGAGGGTTTTGTTT
>NW_013576434.1:1580-1745 GCF_000499745.2 Eimeria mitis
CTTGCATCTGTTTATGCATGCCCATATATCTATCTAGGGTTTAGGGTTTAGGGTTTAGGGTTTAGGGTTTGTATACATCGTTTGAAATATAAGAGAGGAGACAGGAGACAAAGAAAGCCATCTCTCCTCTTGTCTTCAGTGCAGCACGAAAGTGAGGCGTCGCCT
>NW_013576435.1:0-902 GCF_000499745.2 Eimeria mitis
TATATATATATATATATATATATATATACATATACATATATATATATATATATATATATATATATATGTAGAACAGAGAGAGAGAAAAGGAGACAGAAGGAGACAGAAGGAGACAGAAAAGGAGACAAACAGAGAAAGAGAAAAGAGACAAACAGAGAAAGAAAGAAGAGACAAAAAACAAACAACAAAGGAGACAGCTGTCTCCTTCTCTCTCCTTGCAGCTCTACTTTTGGGGTTTCTTCTGCATGCATTCTCTCCGCGATTAGGGTTTAGGGTTTAGGGTTTAGGGTTTAGGTGGCTAGGGTCTAGGGTTTAGATATTCTACTGACTAGGGTTTAGGGTTTAGGGTTTAGGGTTTGTGCCGCCTCTGATATGGTGAGATATATTGTACCAGACCCTAAACCCTAAACCCTAAACCCTAAACCCTAAACCCTGAACAAACAAAACAACAATAGAGTATGTTTATTGTTTTTGTTTGCTTTGGCAGCAACAACACACAGAAAGAGAAAAGAGAAAACTACTCGGTTGCGTTGGTTTGTCTCCTGCTGCTGCTGCTGCTGCTGCTGTTGCTGCTGCCGCTGCTGCTGCTGCTGCTGCTGCTGCACCTCTGCATGCATGCAGCAGAAGCTGCAGCTGCAGCAGCAGCAGCAGCAGCCCCACAAATAGCAGCAGCAACAACCCCTGTTGCATACAAACGAGAAGGCGACAGAAAGAAAAGGAGACAGAGAGAAAAGGAGACAGGGAGAAAGGAGACAGAAAGAAAAGGAGACAGAGAGAAAAAGAGACAGAAAGAAAGGAGGCTAAAGAGGAGACAAAGAAAAAGAAACAAAAGAAAAAGAGACAGAAAAAAAGGAGACAGCAGAGAGAGGAGACAGAAGAGAAAGAAACAAAAGAAAAGGAGA
>NW_013576435.1:1133-1745 GCF_000499745.2 Eimeria mitis
ATTATCTCCTCTCTTTGTCTCCTTTTTGTCTCCTTTTTGTCTCTTTTTGTCTCTTTTTTGTCTCTTTTTGTCTCTTTTTTGTCTCTTTTTTGTTTCTTTTTTGTTTCTTTTTGTCTCCTTTATTCTCTTATTTATTACGGCAGTTTTTGTCTCCTTCTGTCTCCTTTTTGTCTCCTTTTTGTCTCCTTTTTGTTTCTTTTTTGTCTCTTTTTGTCTTTTTTATTCTCTCATTTATTGCTGCCCGCAATAAATGAGAGAATAAAAAAAATGTGTCTCCTTTTTGTCTCCTTTTTGTCTCTTTTTGTCTCCTTTTTGTTTCTTTTTTGTCTCTTTTTGTCTCCTTTTTGTCTCTTTTTGTCTCCTTCTGTCTCCCGTATTACCTCCTTCTTTCTCTGTCTCTATTTCTGTCTCCTTTCTGTCTCCTTTCTGTCTCTGTTTTATATTTTTTTTATATTTTATTTATTTTTTTTTTCTTTTTCTATCGCATATCTTTGAGTTGGTACAGTAACACCCTCCCTGCTGCATTGCCGATAGCCAGGAGACCCTTCTTCTCGCTGCAACAAAACCCTAAACCCTAAACCCTAAACCCTAAACCCTAAACCCTAAACCCTA
>NW_013576436.1:5591-13091 GCF_000499745.2 Eimeria mitis
TGCTGCTGCTGCTGCCGCAGCAGCAGCAGCAGCAGCAGCAGGGTTTCTAAGGGGAGCAGCAGCAGCAGCAGCAGCAGCAGCATCATCCCCCAAAAAAGTTTTTATTTTGTTTCTGTCGGCAAACCGCACAGTCGGCCGCAGCCGCGCCATGGTGCCTCTCTTATATAAACGTTTCTCCAGCAGCAGCAGCTGCTGCTCGCTCTGTGCTGCTGCTGCATATGCATCTATTGCTGCTGCTTGCTGCTGCACTGCAGCAGCAACACGACGATCCACAGCAGACGTTAGTGCTGCTGCTTCTGCTGCTGCAATTGCTGCTTCTGCTGCTGCAACGTCAAATACACCTCCACCACCAGCAGCAGCAGCACCACCACCAGCAGCAGCAGCAGCAGCAGAGCCAGAAGCACCACCACCACCACCGCCACCACCAGCACTTGCTGCTGCTGCTGCTGCTGCTGCTGCTGATGAGGAGCAGCACAAACATTCTGCTGCTTCTCTCGCTAGACACCGCAAGAAGGCAGCACCAGCACTGGGGAGCTCCGAGGGTCCAGCAGCAGCAGCAGCAGCAGCTGCTGCTGCTGCTGCTGCTGATGGTGATGATGCAGGTACAGGCTGCAGGTAGCCTCCTGTGCTTCTGCTGCTGCTGCGGAACCCATCAGCCTCTGCAGCAGCAGGAGAAGCATCTGCTGCTGCTGCTGCTGCTGCTGATGCTGCAGCAGCAGGCAGCAGCGGCGGGATATGGCGAGACGCCCGAAGACCGTCAGCAGCACTGCTGCTGCCGCTGCTCCTAGAACTAAGCAGCAGCAGCAGCAGCAGCAGCAGCAGCAGCGGCACCAGCAGCAGCAGCAGCAGCAACAGAGGAAGAAGGAGCAGCAGCAGCAGCAGAAGCAGAAGCAGCAGTTTGTATTGCGCCGCGTTTTTAGAGGTATCCCCGCCAGCAGCAACAGCAACAGCAGCAGCAACAACGCCGACAGCAGCAGCAGCAAGAATATCAGCAGCAGCAACAACAACAGCAGCAGCAACAACAACAACAACAGCAGCAGCAGCAGCAGCAGCAGCAGCAGCAGCAGCAGCAGCAGAAGAGGTGTTATTCGTACCCGACCCATATAAGTTGTTGCGCCTTAGCGATTTGTTTTTTTTCGTATATCTTTTGCTGCTGCTGCTGCTGCAGCTGCTGCTGCTGCTTCTCTGTTACGTCTGTGCTGCTGAAGGAGTGGCTACGGTAAGGGAAAGGCAGCTGCAGCAGCAACCGCCTGCTGCGCCGCTGCAGCTGTCTTTCTGCTGCTGCTGCTTCTCGCAGAGAACGAGGGGATGATGAGGTGCTCCTAAACCACCACAAACCCTAAACCCTAAACCCTAAACCCTAAACCCTAAATATGCATCCATGTGGTGATGAGAGAGGACAGCAACAGCAGGCGGTAGTTTGTTTTTATAAAATCAGGGTTTAGGGTTTAGGGTTTAGGGTTTAGGGTTTAGGGTCTGGGCGAAGGAGGAAGGGTTTTCCACAGGGTTTGCCTTCTAGGGTTTAGGGTTTAGGGTTTAGGGTTTAGGGTTTAGGGTTTAGGGTTTGCCTGATGCGTTTGATAGCAGCAAGCTGCTGCGCTGCAGCAGCAAGCATCTGCTGCTCGTCTCTGCTGTTCAGCAGCCGCTGCTGCTGCCACTGCTGCAGCAGCAACGCCGTCTGCTGCAGCAGCCTCTGCACCCGGGCCCGCCGCTGCAGCTCCACTAGCACCAACTGAATACACCACAAAAGGGTTTAGGGTTTAGGGTTTAGGGTTTAGGGTTTAGAGTTGAGCTGATTAGTTAGGGTTTAGGGTTTAGAATGTAGGGTTTGTCTTTCACCTTCTCTAACCCCTAAAATTCATGATCTAGGGTTTAGGGTTTAGGGTTTAGGGTTTAGGGTTTAGGGTTTAGGGTTTAGGGTTTAGGGTTTAGGGTTTAGGGTTTACTTTCCACTTCCTCCTGATGAGTGCTGCTCGTATTTCTTTTTGTATAAACAAAACAGCAGCAGTTAGCCTGCTGAAGGAGACGCCGGGGAGCGGCAGCAGCTCTGCTGCTGCTGCTGCTGCTGCAGCAGAAAACTTCTTCTGGCCGCAGCCTTCACAACAAAACACTGAAACACCCAGCTGCTGCTCCTGCTGCTGCTGCTGCTGCTGCTGCTGCTGCTGCTGCTGCTGGTAGCTGCGCAGACTTGGCTCTGTGGGGTCCTCTGGAGACAGCACCAGGCGTACGGGGCCGCTTTGCTGCTGCTGCTGCTGCTGCTGTTGCTGCTGCTGCTGCTGCTGCTGCTGCTGGTGTTTAGGGCTAAATTCAGGGGTTTGTGTTCCCCTTGATGTTGCTGTTGCTGCTGCTTCTGCTGCTGTTGCTGCTGCAGTAGATGAGCCTGCTGCTGTTCCTGCTGCTGCTGCTGCTGCTGCTGCTGCTGCTGCTCTCTTCGGTGGCAGCAGCACCTTCGAACGGATATGCTCCAGGAACTCTCTGACATAAAACACCCAGCTAGGGTTTAGGGTTTAGGGTTTAGGGTTTAGGGTTTAGGGTTTAGGGTTTAGGGTTGAGGGTTTGCCTGTCAGTTGCTACTTCGTTTCTTCGTCTCCTTGACGACTGGAGGGTTTATTGGTGAGAGTATAAAACCCAGGATCTAGGGTTTAGGGTTTAGGGTTTAGGGTTTAGGGTTTAGGGTTTAGAGGGTACCGTCTCTGCAGCAAGCCTCTGATCTTCCGCTGCAGGTCTGTTGCTGCAGCAGCAAAGCTGCTGACGACAGCAGCAGCAGCAGCAGCAAACTGCTGCTCTCTTCTCAACGCGCAGCGAGTTGAATACCCCCTCCATCTTGCCTGCATACAAACCCTAAACCCTAAACCCTAAACCCTAAACCCTAAACCCTCTATCTCTATCTGAAAACCCTCAGTAAACCCTAGAACCACAAGGCGCACATTAAAACAACGGTGCTGAACAACATAAATAAGGGTTTAGGGTTTAGGGTTTAGGGTTTAGGGTTTAGGGTTTAGGGTTTAGGGTTTAGGGTTTGCCTGTATTTTTGTTGCTGCTATCTTCGCCAGCCTTCGGCGCTGCGTGTGGGGGGTTAAGGAAACCTCCAAAACCTTCACAGCAACAACTTCAACCTCAGGCATCCCGCTGCTGCTGCTGCTGCTGCTGCTGCTGCTGCTGCTGCTGCTGCTGCTGGTGTTGCTGTTGCTGCTGCTGTTTTCGCTGCTGCTGCTGCTGTCGTCGGTGGTGTTGCTGCTGTTGCAGAGTTCGTTCTGTTCAACAAAAACCACAATAAACCCTCACGATGATATAAATAGAGTCTAGGGTTTAGGGTTTAGGGTTTAGGGTTTAGGGTTTAGGGTTTAGGGTTTAGGGTTTGCGTACTCGAGGGTCAGCAGCCCCTGGCTTCGTCGTGCAGATGACTTCGTAGGCAATCAGCTTGTCGTGTACACCCCTGAACACCTCTAAACCCTAAACCCTAAACCCTAAACCCTAAACCCTAAACCCTAAACCCTAGAATTTTGTCCTCAGAGTTGCTGCCATTACAACATCTCCGCCAAACGGATAGGCGAAGGATGCAGCTGTAACAGTTGTAAGAACGGGTTAGGGTTTAGGGTTTAGGGTTTAGGGTTTAGGGTTTAGGGTTTAGGGTTTACGCAGATTCATCTAGGAGCTGCTTCAGCAGCAGCATCGCTTTTTCTTTTTCGCTGCCAATCGCCAGCAGCTGCTGCTGCTGCAGCAGCAAAGCTTCCTCGTATACTGATCGGGCCTCTGAAACCACCTGCAGCAGCAGCAGCAGCAGCAGCAGCAGCAGCAACAGCAGCAGCAGCAGCAGCAGCAGCAGCAGCAACAGCAGCAGCAGCAACAGCAGCAGCAGCAGCAGCAGCAGCAGTGGGAGCAACAGCAACAGAAACGATAGCACCGCGTACAGCCGCAACAGCACCCCAACGATGTGCTATACCACACAATCTAGGGTTTAGGGTTTAGGGTTTAGGGTTTAGGGTTTAGGGTTTTGTTTGCCTTGTGTTGATAGGCGAGATGCAGCAGCTGGGTGTTGAGCTCATCTACGCGGCGTTTGGCTTCACGTAGACTTTGCGGCAGTTCCTCTGCTGCTGCTGCTGCTGCTGCTGCTGCTGCTGCTGCTGCTGTTGTTTTTGCTGCTGCTGCTGCTGTTGTTGCTGCTGCTGCTGCTGGATAGCTGCTGCTGCTCCGCGTTGTCGTTCGCTGCTGCATGCTTATGTATACACCTTCTCCCCCCAGCCTTTCTGAAAAACCTAACATTAGGGTTTAGGGTTTAGGGTTTAGGGTTTAGGGTTTAGGGTTTAGGGTCTAGGGTTTAGGGTTTAGGGTTTAGGGTTTAGGGTTTACTCGGGGGTAGAGGCGGAGATGAGATATCCAGGAGCATGCGGCCGCCGCAGCTGCTGCGGTGAGCTACGAAGGGGAGCCTAGCTTTTTTTTTATATGGTTGCTGCTGCTGCTGCTGCTGCTGCTGCTGCAGCAGCAGCAGCTGCTGCTGCTGCCGCTGCTGCGCATTTTGCATCAGCTGCTTCTGATAGTACTCGGGGAGAACTCGCTGATGCTCCTGCTGCTGCTGCTCCTGCTGCTGCTGCTGCTGCTGCTGCTGCTGCTGCTGTGTCTCTGCTGCAGCAGCAGCAGCAAACAGCTGCTGCCTCCTAGGTGTGGTGGGTTCGCTAGCTGGGGTCTTAATGTCTCGATTTGGTTGCTGCTGCTGCTGCTGCAGCAGCAGCAGCTGCTGCTGCTGCTGCTGCATAGCTTGCAGGCCGCTGCAGCCTGCTGCTCCTACTGCTGCTGCTGCTGCTGCTCCTGCTGCTGCTGCTGCTGCTGCTGCTGCTTGTTTTGTTAGGGTCACCTCGAAGCCCCTCCCGGGATCGATCGACCCCACCACCCCCAGAGCCGGTGGCTCTGTAGGTGGGGTTTGCATTTTGTTGTTATTGAGTGTAAACCCTAAACCCTAAACCCTAAACCCTAAACCCTAAACCCTAGGGTTGCGTAAACAACAAACCCTAAACCCTAGCCTTCTCAACCTTGCACGGTCGGCCGCAGCCCCGGGTCGAGGGTTTAGGGTTTAGGGTTTAGGGTTTAGGGTTAGGGTTTAGAGGTGGCATTTTGGGGTTTAAATAAATAAAATAATTTATTGTTTTTAATTTAAAATAAAATTTAAATTTATAAATAAATTAAAAATAAAGAAACACACACAAAAGCTGAGGTGTACGTACACCCCGTGCTCGCGATCGAGCGGCCGTCGGCGGTGCCTCACCACCCCGAAACAAACATCAGCAAAAATAATTAATTAAATATTTAATTTAATTTAATTTAATTTAATATTTTATTTTATTTAATATTAAATTATAATTTAATAGCCAGGAAGGCACAAGCAAGAAGCGGCAAACCCACTACGGTGGGTGGATCGAGGGTTTAGGGTTTAGGGTTTAGGGTTTAGGTGAGCCTCGGCCCCCTTCAGTCTCTGTCTCTGTCGATTAGGGTTTAGGGTTTAGGGTTTAGGAGCGTGATGGCCGTGGCTAGGTGTTGGTGTTCAGGGTTTAGGGTTTTGAGTGTTTATAGTTTAGAGTGTGTTCATTAGGGTTGAGGGTTTCTTTTAGGGTTTGGGGTTTGTGGTTTAGGGTTTAGGGTTTAGGGTTTAGAGGCTTTTACTCAGGTTTGTTATGTAGGCGATTGCTCCTCACGATTTCTTCCTAGGGTTTAGGGCTTAGGGTTTAGGGTTTAGGGTTTAGGGTTTAGGGTTTAGGGTCGGCGGCACCTGAGATCTGCGTTCTCTGTGGTTGAGGGTTTTAGTACTGTGCGGGCAAAGACACCCTAAACCCTAAACCCTAAACCCTAAACCCTAAACCCTAAATGATAAGCCCTACACTCCAAGGGGATCTCGAATAACGAGGTTTAGTGTTTAGGGTTTAGCGTTTAGGGTTTAGGGTTTAGGGTTTAGGGTTTGGGGTTTAGGGTTTACGCCTCTCTGGCTCGACCGAAGCAAAATATAAACCCAGCAGCCTCACGTGCTGCTTCTTTATTAGGGTTTAGGGTTTAGGGTTTAGGGTTTATATACGAGCGCAGCAGAACACTATCGAATGCATATAAGAGAACTAACCTTACACTGTAACTGTAAACCCTAAACCCCAAAACCCTAAACCCTAAACCCTAAACCCTCAGTAAACCCTAAACCCTAGATCTTAGCGCAAATACCAAACTCTCTACTGCTGCAGCTGAAGAGGTTTTATAGAGACGCGGGGTCTCTTTAAAAGCTCTAGGGTTTAGGGTTTAGGGTTTAGGGTTTAGGGTTTAGGGTTTAAAGGTTAAATCCTAAAGGAGAGGGTTTAGGGTTTAGGGTTTAGGGTTTAGAAATTAGGGTTTCACGTCGAGCCAAGTAGAAAACCCTCAAACCCTAAACCCTCACTTCTGCATAAACCCTAAACCCTAAACCCTAATCCGTAAACCCTAAACCCTCACCCTAAACCCTAAACCCTTTTTCCTAGATAAACCCTCATCAGCGTAAACCGTCTATTGTAGGAGCCCCCCATAAACCCTAAACCCTAACCTTGACTCTGCATAAACCCTAAACCCTAAACCCTAAACCCTCTTTCGAGGCTTTGGCCTCGTGCGCGCCAGTAAACCCTAAACCCTAAACCCTAAACCCTAAACACTAAACCCTAGAAAACCCCAAACCCCCCCAGATGCTAATTCCTCCAGAATGGATTCGTCTAAACCCTAAACCCTTAACCCTAAACCCTAAAGCCTGAACAGCAAAAGGCAGAGACAGGAACGAACGAATTCCAACCCTAAACCCTAAACCCTAAGCCGGCTGAAACCCTAAACCCTAGTCCGGGGCTAGGCCCTAAACCCTGAGCTCTATACCCTAAACCCTAAACTCTAAACCCTAAACCCTAAACCCTAAACCCTAGACAAAAAATATTAAACCCTAATTCCCTAAATATTTGTAAGAACGGCTAATAGTACTAACGAGGGGCAGTTAGGCAGACCTACGAAACCCTAAACCCTAAACCCTAAACCCTAAACCCTAAACCCTAGCGTGCAGTGTTCAGACGAAGCCCTTGACTGTCTCAGGAGAAAACAACTAAGAATTAAAATATTTATTTATTTATTTATTTTTATTTATTTTTTATTTAATAAAACAAAATAAATAATTTTATTTATACTCATTGCCTTGAGGGGGCCGCCGACGGCCAGCCACGCGAACCGCCTTCTCCCCCCACGAGGGTTTAGGGTTTAGGGTTTAGGGTTTAGGGTTTAGGGTTAGAGGCTTATCGAGCATAAATGCCTCAATTGGTTTAATATAGAAAGTTTAAACTCTGGAATCTAGGGTTTAGGGTTTAGGGTTTAGGGTTTGGGGTTTAGGGTTTAGGGTTTACGGCTACCCATCGACCCCCCAGCACGGTGAGCAGCCCCAAGACGGGTTGCTGTGTTGATTAGGGTTTAGGGTTTAGGGTTTAGGGTTTAGGGTTTTGTGAGGGTTTATGCGGCTCCACT
>NW_013576437.1:0-1108 GCF_000499745.2 Eimeria mitis
TATATATATATTTTGTGGTGTATGTACAGCTGAGTGCCGGGTCTCAGCATCCTATCCCGTATCTTTATTTCCTGCAAATTATTTTTCTGTTTTTTCTGTTTTTGCGTTGAGGAGTTTAAAGTTAGATTATAAAAAAATAAAAAATAAAAACCCTTTATATTTTTTCTCTTATACACCAACTGGTGCTGCTGCGGTGTATGTACACCGCATAACTACAGAAGAATTTATATTTAAAAAAGATAAAATAAACAGAAATATAAAAAAAATAAAATATAAACTTTTTTCACCTGACCAGTGGTCAGCCTTTGTTAGGATATCCAATCTACACCTCTCTATAGCAATGGCTGTAAGCTTTATAAATAAATAAATAAATAAATAAATAAATAAATAAATAAATAAATAAATAAATAAATAAATAAAGATGTATGTAATGTATATGTTATGTTCATATTTCTCTTTTTTTCGTTTTGGTTTTTTTTTTTGTTTTTTCGTTGTTTTTGGATCAGCAGCAGCAGCAGCAGCAGCAGCAACACTAGCAACAGCAGCAGCAGCAGCAGCAGCAACACTAGGAGCAGCAGCACCATCACTATAATCATCATCAGCATCACCATCATCATCAGCAGCAACACTAGCAGCAGCAGCAGCAGCAGCACCACTACCAGCAGCAGCAGCAGCAGCAGCAGCAGCAGGAACAATATATGTGTATTGTGTATGCAGCAAATGAAGACAAAGCGAGCAGTATTTATAGTTGATTTATTAGAGGGGGGGGAGGCGTTGGTGGGGGGGTGTGGGGTGTTGGGTTTGTCTTTGCATGCGATCCCGCTGCTGCTGCAGCATGCAGCAGCAGCAGGATTCTCTCAGGAGCTGCTGCTGCTGCTGCAGCGCATGCAGCAGCTAGTGCTTGTTAATGTTCCAGTAGAGCTAGCAGCAAGAGTATATATGCTGCAGCAGCTGCTGCAGCTTATTGCTGCTGCTGCTGCTGGTGCTATCGATCACGCTGCTGCTGCTGCTGCTGCTGCTGCTGCTGCTGCTGCTGCTGCAGCACATACACACTGTACATGCAACGCGGAACAAACTCTACCCCTTGCTGCTGATCCTGCTCCTGCTG
>NW_013576438.1:425-1142 GCF_000499745.2 Eimeria mitis
TTGCATTATACAGATATCTTCCTCTAAGCCGCTTATTTTCAACAGTTGCTCGTCTGGCAGCTCGCCCCAAACCCTAAACCCTAAACCCTAAACCCTAAATTTGAATAGCTAAGCTGAAATAACCCCAGGAGTGGCGGTACTGAGGGTTGTTGTTCTTCAAACGAAGAGGGTTTATATGGCTGCAGTTTCTGTTCTCCCGCTGCAAGAGAAACATAGTAAAATGTAGCTTTGAGTGTATACTCTACTGGGCCCAGCACTAAGAACCAATGAAACGGGTGTATAATACATTTAAAAATACATTTACAAGGGAATATAAGAAGATGAATTCACGAAGGTTCAGTCTGGGTGTGTTGCCGCACCACCTGGTCGTGTTTCAGAAAGCGCTAGACTGGGTGCGAACACCAGCTGAATCCGCCGGTGTATTTCACGAATATTCAGTGGGAATACGAACGAAAACGATAAAATATGAGATAATTAATATATATAATAACAAATATACATGAAAAAATGGGGGGGGAATGAAGGATTCAGACGCAAAGACAGCCTCGAACGGGTGCGGCGCGGCAGCCGATGGGTACCAACGTCGCCATTTCAGACATTTGTGAGAAATAAACAAAATAAAAAGAAATAGATTTCGACAGCAAAGTAACTGAAGGCGAATATGCGGCGGTGTGCTGGCAGCGTTCAGCTTTCTTGTACCAGTTCTATGGGGGGGGG
>NW_013576438.1:1242-1763 GCF_000499745.2 Eimeria mitis
TGCGGCAGCCGATGGGTACCAACGTCGCCATTTCAGACATTTGTGAGAAATAAATAAAATAAAAAGAAATAGATTTCGACAGGAAAGTAACTGGAGGCGAATATGCGGCGGTGTGCTGGCAGCGTTCAGCTTTCTTGTACCAGTTGTATGGGGGGGGGTTACCGCGTCAGAGCTTTCAGGTTCTACAGCAGAGCAAACCTGAATTTTCACGTGCTGCGGAAATTATTTTTGTATTTATGAAATTTAAATAGTGGAGAGGCTATGTTTGTGTTCATGTATGGAAAAGTGAATTGAAACCGCACCATGGGACGGGGGTCAACGGACCCAGCGACTGTCGATGCGCTCACTATCATGAAAAAAAAAAATCAAGAGAGGAGCTTGAAAGACCTGTAAAGAGAGTTTTTTATGCGTTACGATTGATGTATTTAATTTCGTTTTTATCTATTCAACCGGAATGTCGGTTTGGGGAGAGAGAATACAGGAAGCAGTGCGCGAGCAACTGTCGATGTGGGCCAGCGCTG
>NW_013576439.1:772-1281 GCF_000499745.2 Eimeria mitis
TAGCCAGGGGCTACGTAGCCTTCTGCTTTTGATTCAACTGCTAGATAGACAGACAGCTGGCTGTTCACCCGGTTGTCTAGCTAGCTAGCTAGCTAGCTAGATAGATAGATAGCTAGCTAGCTAGCTAGCTATTCATCTGTTTGGCTAGCTAGTTACACAGCTAGCTAGCTAGCTACCAAGAGTTACGCAGCTAGCTAGTTAGCTAGCCATACAGTTTGCCGTTTCTCTCGTTGGCTAGTTGGCTAGCTAGCCAGCTATCTATTCATCTAGTCGGCTAGTTAGCTAGCTAGCTAGCTAGCTAGCTAGTTACTATCTGTTTATCTAGGGGTTAGCTAGATAGACAGTAAGGAGTTGACTAGCTAGTGGGCTAGCTAGCTAGCTAGCTAGCTATTGTATCTGGTAGTTTGACTAGCTAGCTAGCCTGTTGTTTGTTCCTCTAGTCTCTGACTAGCTAGCTAGCTAGCTAGATATAGGTAGATAGCTATATAACTCGATATGTATGTAGCTAG
>NW_013576439.1:1353-1833 GCF_000499745.2 Eimeria mitis
CTAGATAGATAGATAGGAAAGTATTTAGCTCGATAGCTAGCTAGCTAGATAGGTAGCTAGATAGCTAGATAGGTAGCTAGATAGCTAGTTAGATAGCTAGTCGGTTAGAGAGCTAATTAGGTAGTTAAGTGGCTAGCTAGCTAGGTAGTTATTAGGTAGTTAAGTGGCTAGCTAGCTAGGTAGTTATTAGGTAGTTAAGTAGCTAGCTAGCTAGCTAGCTAGCTAGCTAGCTAGCTGTGTAGGAGATGAATTTGAGTTGTTGATGAGATTACTAAAGGAGTTTAAGAAGGAACGGTTGCCGCTGGGCATACAGCGCGCATGCAGAGGAAATAAAAAATAAAAGTTGAAATAACCAGCTGTATATGCATGCATGCATGCATGCATGCATGCATGCATGCATGCATGCATGCATGCATGCATGCATAGTTTGCATGCATGTATATATAAGCTTGGTTATTCGTATATCTTCTGCATATATTG
>NW_013576440.1:0-152 GCF_000499745.2 Eimeria mitis
GCCTTCCTGTGTTCTGCACTGCATTGCAACGGGTACACAGCACTCCAACATAGAAGCCAGAACCAAACAGGAATCAGGCCTTAGTCTGAATGCACGTGATGCTTTAACCACATCTTCATCGTTTTCGATTCTCACAATTTTTCCAACGAGAC
>NW_013576440.1:450-1743 GCF_000499745.2 Eimeria mitis
ATAGGTCACTTTGTTGCATGTATGGAACGCACCAAGCACATTCAGTGTGTCGGGAAGGTTATGGATACTGTAACGCAACAGCTTGTATGAGGCGAGGCAGCGATGCAGAGTTAGATGCATTATGCGTATGCATGATGCGTATGCATGAGGTTGAAGTGTGAGTAGTCATGGGAACTCGTTTGGGCTTTACCATGCTGTTCTTTAGAATCTAACCTGTATGGATGCTTTGCCGCTGCGATGGCGCCTCCGAAAGAGAGTCTGGCGCTACAGGCGGTCTGAGGAAGTTAGCGCAACCAACAGGGTATGCACAGCGCAATATGTATGAGGAGGCAGCGGCGACTAGGCAGTGATGTGTGTGTCAACCGTCTAGTACTGTTGACTGCCAGTCGGCACACGTATGAAGGAACACATCTCCCCAGCAACAGATGTAGCGCAGGGCAAGAAGGGGAGTGCCCGTTGGTGGAACTGCTCATGGCAGTTGGACGAAGGCTGGGGGCTTCAGGTGCTCATTGTGTGCGAATCTAGTAGGCCACAAGGAAGCGGAAAACGTACTGCAGGCAGAGGCTTCTGGCTGCCTGCATTACGTGTGGAGACGTAATGAGCTGATGTGAATTTGCGGTAGGTGCAGCTTCTGAGTGCGTTGCTCATTGTCTGTCATCCGAGTTCAACAATTCGTGGAAAAGGGTCCTTGGCACTGCAACATGGTAGCCATAGGAGAGCATGGAGCCGGCAGTGGAAATGCACTATTGTGATGCGTCAAGCATGCCTTGAACGCTTTCGATTCTCGTCAGACTCCGAAAACAGACGCGATTGAACAGGGGCGCCCAACGCAGTCAGCTGCATCGAGTATGCGTGAAGCTTACTCTTGGTCTCGTTGCCTTTGTTGACTTGAGCTGCTTCTGCTGATCGGCGTATTCGCAGTATTATGGAAGGAGGTAGGGGTCTTGCATGCGTAAGGGCCGTTGTGTCATGCAGCTCAGGTGGGTGCGCCTACTGTCGCAGTGTGGCACGGCCGTCTCTCACGCGCACACTGCCGAATCGCTCAGCAAGTACGCTGTCACGGACAACTGCAACTGTTAACCCCGGGTATGGTGTTGTTAGGTTTCCAAGTGTTTGGCTGCAACCCTGGGCGCGTGCGTGCTTGCATGCAGGTTCATGGAGGTCCGATGTGAGGAGCAGTAGCTTGTTTTGTTTTTATCGTGTTCGTGTTTGGCGTTTACACGGGCGGAATACTTTGGCGCTGCGCCATGCAGTTTTGAGACAGAGCCTGGCGCGACAACCGAGCTCAGCGAA
>NW_013576441.1:0-136 GCF_000499745.2 Eimeria mitis
GCCAAGGAGGTATGTCCTTCGAAGGAAAGCCATGTGTATGCAGTGTACTGAGATCTGCGTGGTGGATTTTTTTATCCGCAGTGTTTGGGGAGGAGGTAGCGGAGGTGGGTGTCTGAGCAGGGCGGGTTCTGCAATT
>NW_013576441.1:344-432 GCF_000499745.2 Eimeria mitis
TAGTGGAAGTGCTTGTGCGGGGCTCGTGGGTTGTTCAGTTTGTGGCGGGTGGTCCTTCCGCCATCTGGTGTGATCATATTTGGCGTTG
>NW_013576441.1:532-685 GCF_000499745.2 Eimeria mitis
ACAGTGTAGTGGATGGAAGATTCGCGTGGTGGGTGGGGGTATCCGCCGTGTTTGTAGGTGTGGAAGTGGAAGTGCTTGTGCGGGGCTCGTGGGTTGTTCAGTTTGTGGCGGGTGGTCCTTCCGCCATCTTGTGTGATCATATTTGGCGTTGGC
>NW_013576441.1:785-867 GCF_000499745.2 Eimeria mitis
ATGGATGGAAGGTTCGCGTGGTGGGTGGGGGTATCCGCCGCGTTTGGAGTGGAGGTAGGGGAAGTGCTTGTGTGAGGCTCGT
>NW_013576441.1:960-1634 GCF_000499745.2 Eimeria mitis
CGTGCCAGCGCATCGTGGGTTGCGCAGTTTGTGTGGGCTGGTGTACGGTCGAGGCGCCGCAAAGCCTTTTTTCGCGTTGCGCAGTGTAATGGGTGTCCAGCCAGTATGCCTCTAGAAGGGAGAGGATGCATGCGCAGTGTGGTGGGTGGTAGGCATGCTTGGTGTCTAGAGGTATGCGCTGCGTCGTGAGAGAAGCTACGGTAGGAGCGTGTGTGCGTTTAGGGCTGTTGTGCAGTTTGTGGGAGGTGCCGCGAGCCGCAGTATGGCGAAGGCGCGTATCTGCAGTTGCGTTGGGGCACTGTTATGTCCAGCAAGTATGCCCATAGAAGGGTTGGCATGTATGCGCAGTGCACTTAGTGGTTGGTAGGCGCGGCGGAGAGGCGTTTGCGCAGTCGTTGGATGGGAGGCGTGCGAGGTGGGTGTGTGAGCATCGTGGGTTGTGGAGTTTGTGTGGGTGGGTCTAGAACTGCGCGTTGCGAGATCATATCTGCCTTTCGGTCGCGCGCTGCCCTGCAAAGAAAGCATGCCGTTTGAAGAAGAGCGATGATGTGTAAGCAGTGTAATGGGCGGTAGGCATGCTTTGCAGATTTGCCCCTCCTCAGTGCTTGGTCAGGAGGTAGCGGGAGTGAATGTGTTAGTTTCGTGGCTTGTGGATTTTATGTGGGCGGGTCTGG
>NW_013576441.1:1734-2013 GCF_000499745.2 Eimeria mitis
CGGGTCTAGAGCTGCGCGTTGTGAGATCATATCTGCCTTTCGGTCGCGCGCTGACCTGCAAAGGAAGCATGCCGTTTGAAGAAGAGCGATGATGTGTAAGCAGTGTAATGGGCGGTAGGCATGCGTTGCATATTGGCCCCTCCTCAGTACTTGGTCAGGAGGTAGCGGGAGTGAATGTGTTAGTTTCGTGGCTTGTGGATTTTATGTGGGCGGGTCTGGGTGCGCCATGTGGCGGAGGCGCATCTGTCTTCGCGGACTGGGGCTGGCTTGCCAAGGAGG
>NW_013576442.1:0-1102 GCF_000499745.2 Eimeria mitis
TATATATATATATGTATGTTTAGGGTTTAGGGTTTTTAGGGTTTTTAGGGTTTAGGATTTCTAGGGTTTAGGGTTTTTAGGGTTTAGGGTTTAGGGTTTAGGGTTTAGTGTATTTTGTTGCAGAGTGTTTTGACGGTATAGAGGAGACAAAAAGTAAAGAGAAAGAGAAAGAAGAGACAGAAAAAAAAGAAAAAAAAGAAAAGGAGACAAATAAAATAAATATAATAAAACAAATAAATTATAAAACAACAACAAAAACAGAAACAGAGGAAAGGGTTTACGTTGAGCTCATGCAGCTGCTCAGTGACGCACCAGCAAGAAGGTATACACAAACCCTAAACCCTAAACCCTAAACCCTAAACCCTAAACCCTAATTTTTAATGAATTGTTGTTTGTCTCTCTTTTTTTGTTGGTTTTATTCTGTCCCCTTTTTGTGTCTTTTTTCTGTCTTTCTCTTTTTTTTTTATTTTTTATAATTAATTATTTAGTTATTTGTTTTGTTTATTTATTTTATTTAATATATTGGTTTGTTTCTTTATTAGTTTATTTATTTATTTATATATTTAGTTTATTCTTTTATTTGTGTATTTATTTACCTGTTTATTTACTGTATCTATTTACCCCTTTATTTATTTTATTTATTTATATATGTATTTATTCACTTATCTATTTATTTATTTATATATTTATATACTAAATATTTATTTATTTATTTATTTACTTATATATTCATATATATTTATTTATATATTTATATATTTATATATTAAATATTTATTTATATTTATTTATTTATATATTTATGTATTTATTTATTTATATATTTATGTATTTATTTATTTATTTATATATTTATGTATTTATTTATTTATTTATTTATATATTTATGTACTTATTTACCTATTTATATATATTTATTTATTTATATTTATTTATTTATATATTTATGTATTTATTTATATATATTTATATATTTGTGCATTTATATATTTATGTATTTATTTATTTATTTATTTATATAATAAGTATTTATATATATATATATATATATATCTATATATATATTTATTAATTTATTTATATGTATACAGACACCGCCCTT
>NW_013576442.1:1248-1743 GCF_000499745.2 Eimeria mitis
CTGCATGCATGCAATATATAATACTGCAGCAGCGTGCAGCACGGCGAGGGTTTAGGGATCGTCATTCTTTGTATTTATCTATTTTTTCTGTTTATTTTTTTTCTTTTGTAACCGGTATTCTTTTTTATAATGCTTATTATAGAGGCAAAGTATTCTATCAACTCTCAGCACATGTACTCGTAAGATATATATAAACCCTAAACCCTAAACCCTAAACCCTAAACCCTAAACCCTTGGTTTATCATATTATACTCATACAGAGTTTTAGTATATAAAGGGTTCTAGGGTTTAGGGTTTAGGGTTTAGGGTAAAAAGGCAGCAAAGAAATAAATATTTCTTTTATTAAAAGTTAAAAATTTTTAATTTTTTTTTAGGGTTTTTAAGGGTTTAGGGTTTAGGGTTTAGGGTTTAGGGTTTGTGTGTGCTGCTGGGGTGTATGTACACCTCAGATGTGTCTCGCTCTCAGTATAATACCTTTTGTGAATACTGTCTCTT
>NW_013576443.1:1596-1742 GCF_000499745.2 Eimeria mitis
TTCTTTTATTTCGCATTTATAAAAATCTTCAATTTGCTTTATTAAATACATTTCTTCTTTGCTTATTAAATTCACAGCAATACCCCGCAACCCAAACCTACCAGTTCTACCAATACGGTGTAAATAAGTCTCAAAGTTCACGCACA
>NW_013576444.1:0-310 GCF_000499745.2 Eimeria mitis
GTCTGTGCAAGCAGCAGCGGGCTACCGAGGATGAACTATTGAGGGTTTAGGGTTTAGGGTTTAGGGTTTTGGGGCTTAAATGTATAGAGGTTTAGGGTTTTAGGGTTTAGTGGGTTTAGGGTTTACGGTTTAGGGGGTTTAGGGTTTAGGGGGCTTAGGGTTTAGGGTTTAGAGGGTTTAGGGTTTAGGGTTTAGGGTTTTACCTGTGCGAGGGTTGTGCAGAGAGCGAGTACCTCTCTAGGGTTTAGGGTTTGTGTCTGGCGGATTGCTGCTGCCTGCAGCTGCTGCCAGAAACCCTTATCTTGCTGCA
>NW_013576444.1:570-1957 GCF_000499745.2 Eimeria mitis
AGCAGCAACAGCAGCAGCAGCAAACTCTCCTGGCTTGATTAACCCTGCTGCTGCTTCTCCTGCTGCTGCTGTTGCTGCTGCTGCTGCTGTTGATGCTGCTGCAGCTGCTGCAGCAGCAGCAGGCTCTCTTAACTTGCTGGCTCCTCCTGCTGCTGCTCCAGCTCCTGCTGCTGCTCCTCCTCCAGCTGCTACTGCTGCAGTTTCTCCTGCTGCTGCTGCTGCTGCTGCTGCAGTATCTCCTGCTGCTGCTGCTGCTGCTGCTGCTGCTGCTGCTGCTGCCCAGAGCCCGCTGCTGACGAGTGTGTGCATGCATTTGGGCATTTCTTCTCCGAGTGCATCGCAAGATAAGAACAGCGGCAGCAGCAGCAGCAGCAAACGACACAGATCAACAGCTGAATGCGTGTTTTTTTCTATGCTGCTGCTGCTGCTGCTGCTGCTGCTAGTACTGCTGCTGCTGCTGTTGCTGCTGCCACCACCACCAGCAGCAGCAGCAGCAGCAGTTTGATTAGCAGCTAGAATAAACTTGCTAGCCCAGGGTCCCCTGAATGCGTTGAGTGTTGCTCTTTGTATAGGGTTATATGTTGCTGTTGCTGCTGCAGCAAGATGCAGCAGAAATGCTGCTGCTGCAGCAGCACTAAACTCTGCTGCTCTCCTCATGCCCAGCAGCACCAGAGACCGCAGCACGTTGTCTGTGCCTCTCTTTATTTTTAAATAAGATAAAGAAGATACTATTGCACACATCTCAGATATACTTATCACACTGCTGCTGCTGCTGCTGCTGCTGCTGCTGCTGCTGCTGCTGCTGCTGCTGGCCATGAGCAGCACTTGCTGCTGCAGTCCCCAGTCTATTGCAGCAATTANCTGCTGCTGCTGCTGCTGCTGGCCATGAGCAGCACTTGCTGCTGCAGTCCCCAGTCTATTGCAGCAATTAGTTTCATAAAGCGAATATCACCGCCGATGTCTTCTCCCCTCAACGGGGTAGCAGCAGCAAGCTGCTGCAGACTCTTAACAGCAGCAGACAACGAACGGGGCCCCCCAGCAGCAGCAGCAGCAGCAGCAGCAGCAGCAGCAGGGGACGAGGGCCTCCCCCCCAGCATAGCAGCAGCAGGCGATGAAGAGGGGGGGCCCCCCTGCACAGCAGCAGCAGACGAGGAGAGGGGGCCCCCCATGGCGTCAAGGGGGGCCCCCGGGCTGCTGAGGGGCTCGCGGGGGCCCCAGAGCCTTGCTGCTGCAGTTGGCGGTGCTGCAGCAGCAGCAGCAGGAGGATCAAAGGCAGACAAAATATCAGCAGCAGCATCAGCAGAAGAATAAGGAGGAGACAAACAACCTATAGAACGAACACCCATCTCCCCAGCATCTCTCCTGCTGCTGCTGCTGCTGCTGCTGG
>NW_013576444.1:3041-3830 GCF_000499745.2 Eimeria mitis
AAAAGAAAGAAGTTTGTACAAAAGTTTATTAAAAAAAAAGAAGAGGAGTAGCGTTGTAGTATACATAGAGCGAAACAAGCGCGAAGAGAAAATGTATTTTATTTTATATTATTTTATGTTTTATATAAAATAATATTTATATTATTTTATTTATTTTTGTTTAGATTATATCGTCAAAAGATATTAAAGAAATATCATTCGTAACAAACTCGTGCAGTGTATACACCCCAGTGCTGTTGCAGAACACCTGATGCCTAGGAAAAGATAAATATATAAATATATTTTTTTTTTTGTATTATTAATTTATTATTTACTTTTTATTTTAATATATTTTATTTATATTTAATTATAATTAATTATGTTTACCATTCGCTTTCTGCATTTAATTATATATTAAAATAAATATTTGTTTGTGATACTAAGCAAGTATTATAAGTAATAATAATTAATTTTTTTTTATAAATAATAATTAATTTTGTTTTTATTTATAATAAATTATTTTTTTTATTTTTAATTAAAAAAAAAACAATATATGCAGCACACGCCTACCAGGCTCGATGTATACACCCCGCGACTTGCATCGTTTTTTCTTCTTTTTCTTTTGTATTGATCTCCGCAACAAATACATTTTCACAGCTGAGATAATAAAAGTAATAAATTAAAATAATAATAAAAATATTTATTATTTTTATTTATATATGTAAACAAAGAAAAAGAAAAAATAAATAAACTTACAACGCAACCAACGATATCTGTTCTCTTGATGGCAGCAACTGCCGCATTTCCCTC
>NW_013576444.1:3864-4540 GCF_000499745.2 Eimeria mitis
AAAAAAAAAAAAAAAAAAAAAAATAAAAAAATAAATAGAGAAACAAAACATAAAATATACATATAATATATCAATAGATTCACAATTTTATGATTTAAAGAGTAAAAATAAATAAATAATTATATTTATTATGTTTTTTATAAATTTATAAATAAATATTCAATACAACAAATCTCACATCTCTGCAAGCACCGCGCCGTCGCAGTCGGTGCTCGGTGCAAGAAGGGCGGGGCCCTGGGTATTCTGAAGCAGAAAAAACAAAAAAAAATAAATTAATTTGTTTTTTTCGGTTTAATTAAACAAATAAAATATAAATATTTATTTTAATTGAGTTAAAATGAATATTTTTTTCAGGTTGTTTTCTTACTTTCGCTTTCTGCACCGCCATGGCATCCACGACGACCTCTTCCTAGCGAGATGAAACCATAAACAGAAATAAACAAAATTTTGTTTTTTATTTGTTTTCTCTTAATTTTATTGTTTTTTTGTTTGTTTGTTTTTTTGTTTTTATTTGTTTGTGTTCCTGTATATTTTTGCGTTTGTTTGGTTTCTGTTTCATCTGTTATTCTATTCGTTTGTTTGTTTCTTTCTTTATCTATTTTTTAGTTTCCTAGTGTGTTTTTATGTTATTGTTTCCGCTGCTTTAACCTTTTTTCTTGTTTTTCATGTTCCTTTT
>NW_013576444.1:6205-8467 GCF_000499745.2 Eimeria mitis
CAGCCAGAGAAAGCTGAATATCTAGGACTTGAAAATAAAGGGCTTTATTGAACAGAGGGGACTGAAAAAAGCAGAAACGAGGTGTATATACACCTGAAATATAAAAGAAATTAAAAGCAAAAGCACACGAACACCTGAGGCCTCCACAAGCGCTGCTTTCCACTCGTTGATCCCCTTTTCAGCTTTCTTCAGCGTCAGGTACACGTCCTCTGTACGCACAGAATAGCAGCAGCAGCAGCAGCAGCAGCAGCAGCGCCAGCAGCAAAATAAGATGAAATTGAATTAATATAAAGATTTTGCCATTCCAAACAAACTAGAATATAGCTGAAACCCTCAGAGGCTCACCGGCACTCTCCGTGAAAGACGGCGGCGAAGGCAGCCAACTGCTGCTGGAGGAGGCCCCTGACTTTCCTATGCAGATCGATAGAGGGGAGATGCAGTGTAAGGGGGTTGCTGCGAGGGTTTCAAGCGTTGCTAGGTCGCAGGATAAGAGAGTTTCATATATATTTATTGCCGAACATCCTATAAATAAATAAATAAATAAATAAACAGAAAAAAGAGTCTTGATGGGCTCAAAAAAAAAGAAGGGAAGCGATCTTACCCCCGGCGTAGAGAGGAATTGTGGACGAGGAGAAGACCCATTGGAGGACTTCTTTGATAGTTTTGCAGTTTTTTCTCAGAAGAAAAAGAACGGATCCGTTCATAAAGGCAATAGCAACCACCGACGGTTGGATGCTGAGCAGAAAGCCCGGCGGTTGTAGACGTGAAATGAGGGATTTCAGGGTTTTTTTGTCGCCGTCAACATGAATTTCCTCAAAAGGTGCAGTGGAATGTGAAATCAATGAAAAAAGTGAATTTAATTTCTCGTTTTCGTCGACTTGGTACTCCGAAAACAACTTCGAGCTGCGCACCGATCGTGGAGTTGCAGAGCCACCGGCTGCTGAAAAATACACAGAAGGGAAACCAGAGAAATTCATTTTAATTGGATTCGTTTGACTTTTTATTAATATTTCATTTTTCTATTCACATGCGCTTAATATCCCTCCAAAATGCAAAAAAAAAGAAGAGAAAAAGACGAAAATTTCAGTGCGTGCATCACAGCGTCGAGCTGCCTATACACCTCAACATGCTTGCGCCTCTGAATACAAACTATAAGGCGCGTTTTCACCAGGATTTTAGCTTATTTTTCCTCATAAAAAGTAATAAAAATATTATATATATATATATATATATANTATATATATATATATATATATAATATAATAATAATAATAAGTATAAGGTTAACTGATACGATGAAACGGTGGCGGTTCGGCCGACAGCAGCGGCAATAAAGATGAAAATCTCAATTTGAATTTTTATACTGAAACCACGAAGTTCCAGCATATTTATACTTTTAGACGGGAAACTGTTTTTTTTTTCCTCCTTTTTGTTTTTTCTCTTTTGTTTTCTGTTTCTTTATTCTTTTCTTTATTTTTTTTCCCTCTCTTTTCTCCTTTTTCTTTCATTCTCTTTCGGTTCTGGCTTATCGATATGCTGTTTCAATATTTTATACTTTCCGGTATCAACAGAAGGACTACTTCTTATGTTCTATTAAATTTATTCGTTGCTTTCTTTGTCCTAGCACCGCACCTTTTCTGCATAGAGTTCACATTCACAACAACAGCAAAGAAGGCTGCATTCGTTACTCATAGACCTCACCACAGAACAGCAACAGAGTGCTGCCGCTGCAGCAGGAAGAGTTTCCTTCAGAAGAGTGCTTTCAGGTTTCTTCTCCTCTACGCACTGAATATATATTTTATGCGCCTGCATGCAGGGGCTGTCTACTCAAAATGAAACGTATGCAGTTCTTTTCTATTTAAATTTTAAGCAGACTTCGATGCTTAGGGTTTAGGGTTTAGGGTTTCTGGTTTAGGGTTTAGGGTTTAGGGTTTAGGGTTTAGGGTTTAGGGTTTAGGGTTTCCAGCAGCGGGCGTTGCAGCTTATCGAAGAGAAACGGAACTCTGCAGAAACAAAATTCAGAGCGATTATATTAATGCATGCAGGTGTAGAATTGTGAATAAATAAATAAATATTGTAAATAAATTAAATAAATAAAAGTTTGTTTTCTTTATTTAAATAAAGAGGAGGTTGCAGCAGGTACTGATGTTTTTGTGTTGCATTCATATTGGGGGGAGCAACGCTCGGTGCTGTATTTTCTGCGGTGTAGTGACGGCAACTGCACCAATTAAGTTATTAAATATAATAAAAACAATAAAATAT
>NW_013576444.1:8567-9201 GCF_000499745.2 Eimeria mitis
TAAATGCATGCAGGTGTATAATTGTGAATAAATAAATAAATATTGTAAATATATTAAATAAATAAAAGTTTGTTTTCTTTATTTAAATAAAGAGGAGATTGCAGCAGGTACTGATGTTTTTGTGTTGCATTCATATTGGGGGGAGCAACGCTCGGTGTTTTATTTTCTGCGGTGTAGTGACGGCAACTGCACCAATTAAGTTATTAAATATAATAAAAACAATAAAATATAAAAATATAAAATATAAATTAATTTAAATTGTTTTTATGTATTCATCTAGCTTCTCTCTCTCTGAGCCCTGCGCACGGCGAACCAAGAAACTTGCACGCCCCTGCACTGGCTGTTTCTATGCAGTCTTCTGTACATTAAAGTATCAAAAGAAATAATTTTTTTGTTTTTATTTATTAAATTATATTTATCAATTTGTAAATTAAATTTAATTGGTGAATTTAATGAAAAATAAAAAGGCGGCTGGCTGGGGCTGCAAGCCACTGCAAAGACCAGTGGTTCTTAACCCCCAGCATCGCTCTGCATCTCTGGCTTCTGTGTGTTCTTTGTTGTATCATATTTCTTTCTTTTTGATATTTTTTGTTTTAAACTTTTATTTTGTTTTATTTTTATTGTTTTTATTCCC
>NW_013576444.1:9301-10391 GCF_000499745.2 Eimeria mitis
GAAGACCAGTGGTTCTTAACCCCCAGCATCGCTCTGCATCTCTGGCTTCTGTGTGTTCTTTGTTGTATTATATTTCTTTCTTTTTGATATTTTTTGTTTTAAACTTTTATTTTGTTTTATTTTTATTGTTTTTATTCCCTTTAATACCTCGTTCCGTCTTCTGCTAGGGGCCCGCGGCTGCGCTGCCTCCACCCAGGGCCCCCCAGGAGGAAGCAGCAAAGAAGAAGAACAAGGGGAGAGAAAGCAGATATAAAGAGAATAAATAAATAAATAAATTTAAATAGAAAAACAAAAATATATTATATTCAGCTTGGATGCTGACGAAATATAAAAGAATAAATTAAACAAATGGATGTGAAAAAGAACACAGAAAAAACTTCATCAGGGGCAATGCTGCAACACAACAAAACAAGTAAACCATCAGAATCTAAATATATTTCTTCTGTGTTTAATAAACCCTCAATAAAAACAAATAAAGAAAGCAATATAACAACAAAAACAAAAAAAGAAAAAATATACACAGAAGAAGGAATATCATCATTTCAAAGAACTAAAAATATATGGCAAGAAAAACTCGATGGAGAAATGGCGAAGAGAGAACAACAAAAAATGCTGGTTAGTTTTTGCTTCTAGGGTTTAGGGTTTAGGGTTTAGGGTTTAGGGTTTGGGGGTTGTTGTCTTTGTTTTTATTTAGGTATTCTGTTTTTTTCTCCGTTCTTTCATCGACTTAGGCCCCTGAGTTTAAACAATTGCAGCTAGCCCCTCTTTATTTGGGTTTAGGGTTTAGGGTTTAGGGTTTAAGGGTTTAGGGTTTAGGGTTTAGGGTTTAAGGGTTTAGGGTTTAGGGTTTAGCGTGTAGGGTTTAGGGTTTAGGGTTTAGGGTTTATCAACTGTGTGTGGGTCTCCTCTTTTATCTTTGGTGTTTTATTGTATTTGTTTTATTATTTTTTTGGGGTGTATAGGCAGCTCAGCACGGAAGAGCGATCAACAGTAGATGCAGCTGTAGTAGGAGTGCATAAATAAATAAATAAATTAAATAAATAAATTAAATAAATAAATTAAATAAATAAATTAAATAAATAAAATAAAT
>NW_013576444.1:10491-11120 GCF_000499745.2 Eimeria mitis
AGGGTTTGGGGGTGTTGTCTTTGTTTTTATTTAGGTATTCTGTTTTTTTCTCCGTTCTTTCATCGACTTAGGCCCCTGAGTTTAAACAATTGCAGCTAGCCCCTCTTTATTTGGGTTTAGGGTTTAGGGTTTAGGGTTTAGGATGTAAGGGTTTAGGGTTTAGCGTGTAGGGTTTAGGGTTTAGGGCTTAGGGTTTAGGGTTTAGGGTTTATCGACTGTGTGTGCGTCTCCTCTTTTATCTTTAATGTTTTATTGTATTCTTCTGGCGAATGTACAGCAGAAACAATTTTTTGTTTTATTATTTTTTTGGGGTGTATAGGCAGCTCAGCACGGAAGAGCGATCAACAGTAGATGCAGCAGTAGTAGGAGTGCATAAATAAATAAATAAAAGAATAAATAAATTAAATAAATAAATTAAATAAGTAAATTAAATAAATAAATTAAATAAATAAATAAATAAACCATAAATTTAATATTTAGGGGCCAATCTGACCTGAATAACGAGAGAACGACAGAGTCGACGAGTAAATGTGTGTTTTTTTGTGTTTTAATATATATTATTAAAAATAATATTATTTATTTGTTTTCTTTTTTATTTAATTATGATATTTATTCTGTATTTATCTGCG
>NW_013576444.1:11220-11403 GCF_000499745.2 Eimeria mitis
TTTATAGGCTGAGGTGCAGCAGCTAGAAGCAGAGCGTAGAGAGAACGAGCGGCGTACATTTGCACTGCTGCAGCAGGAAGGTTTTAATTTAATTAAATTAAAATATAAAAGAGAAGAAGTTTATGATAATATACTCGCTCAGCAGCTAGCAGAAGAAGAAATAATAAAATATAAACAAGAAAC
>NW_013576444.1:11503-11755 GCF_000499745.2 Eimeria mitis
TAAATAAACCATAAATTTAATATTTAGGGGCCAAGCTGACCTGAATAGCGAGAGAACGACAGAGTCGATGAGTAAATGTGTGTTTTTTTGTGTTTTAATATATATAATTAAAAATAATATTATTTATTTGTTTTCTTTTTTATTTAATTATGATATTTATTCTGTATTTATCTGCGTTTCTCTTTTTTTTTTTATAGGCTGAGGTGCAGCAGCTAGAAGCAGAGCGTAGAGAGAACGAGCGGCGTACATTTG
>NW_013576444.1:12174-12453 GCF_000499745.2 Eimeria mitis
AACAGATAGAAAGATAGCTGCTGCTATCGCTTATGCAACAAACCAAGAACAACAAAACACAACACAAGTAAACCAAACTAAAACATAAATAAATAAATAAATAAAATAAATAAATAAATATATATACATATATATATATATATATATATGTATATATATATTATGTATGTATATGTATACATGTTTCTATAGCCTACACATAGTAGAATGATTACATAGAATACACATACTGTGTTTAGTTATGAGCGTATATAAACCAAATTATAATATAAAACAAAT
>NW_013576444.1:12553-13695 GCF_000499745.2 Eimeria mitis
GTATTGTGTATGTATATGTATATGTGTTGTGCATGTATATGTATACACATAGTAGAAGGATTACATAGAATACACATACTGTGTTTAGTTATGAGCGTATATAAACCAAATTATAATATAAAACAAATAAATAAATAAATAAATAAATAAATAATAAATAAAATATATTTGTATAATAGTATATATAGGGTGTATGTATTTAATTAATATAGAATGGTTATAGAAACAACAGAACAGAGACAATCCCTAATAATATAAAATATAAATGTTTATTGATATGCATTTATTTATTTTTTATTTATTTTTTATTTTATTTTATTTATTTTGTTTATTTATTTACTTATCTGTTTATTTATTCTTTATTCGTTTGTTTATTTACTGATTTTGATTTGTTTATATGTCTGCATCTTTGTTTTTTTTGTTTATCTGAATAAAAACGAGCGATATAAATAAATAAATAAATAAATAAAATAAATAAATAAATAAATAAATATAAAATATAAAAATAAATAAATGCATGTATAAAGAAACGCGATAAATATACAAATAAATATTTATTTTGATTGTTTGTTGTTATTTATATATTTGTATATTCATCTAATTAGTTACTCATTTATTTACTTATTTTATTTATGTTGTATTCGTTAATTTATTTATATGTTCACTCATATTTGTCTGTTTTATTTTATTTGTTTCTTTATTTTATTGTATTTATTTATTCATTTTATTTTATTTATTTATTTTATTTATTTTATTCATTTTATTTATTTTATTTGTTTATTTTATTTATTTTATTTTTTTGTTTTTGGTGGTAGGGGGACCCTTCTCCGTCGTCTTGGTCATAAAAGACGCAGCAAAATGAAAATAAAATAAAAAAAAAAGAAAAAAGAAAATAAATAAATAAATAAATAAATAAAAACATAATAACGGAGAATATTCACCTAATTCTCAGGTGTATAGACAGCTGAATTGAAACTAAAATACAAAAATTTATTTTTTTTTGGTTTTCTTTAAAAACTGTTTTATAGAATATTATCAACTCGTTTTGTTCTTGTTTATTTCAGTTGTATAAACATATATATATATATATGTATATATATATATATATATATATATATATATATATATATATATATATATAT
>NW_013576444.1:14062-14749 GCF_000499745.2 Eimeria mitis
TAATCATAGAAATAAAAATAATAGAAAAAAGTAGAATCATATATTGTTGTTTTTGTTTCGTCAATTTGTATTATTATTACTTTTTTGTTTATATATTATATTAATATATTATTTCTTTATTGTTTTTATTGTTTTTATTTATTTTGTTTATTTTGTTTGTGTTTTGCTTTCATTTCGTCTTCACTCCGTTGTTACTTTTTTCTCTTGTCGCTATTTTTTTTATTTTTTGCTTTCCTCAGCAGTTTCATTGTTATTTATTTTTTGTTTTTATTTTGTTTTTATTTTGTTTTTATTTTGTTGTTATTTCGTTGCTAGCTTGTTACTGTGCGTCGATAGTAAGAGTGAGCTAGCCACGGGGGTGCGGCTAGCTGCAGCTAGCTGTAGCTAGCTGTAGCTAGCTAAAGCTAGCTACAGATATCTGTGAGTTCCTTGTTTGTTTTTATAATAAATTTTTTAATTAGGAGAGTTTGCGAGTAGGCAAAAAGTTGAAAAAAAGAACAGACAGCCGGATGCCTGTCTCCTTAATAAGCCGTTATATTCGTCGGCTTCATTCAGGTGTATGTACACCTGCTTTTTGCAAGAGGGGAAGGGGGGGGTTTAAACAAAGAAAGAGAGAGAAAAGAAAGCATAAAGAAAGAGAAAGAATAGAAAATATATACATACTGAAACACCCAAGAAGAAACGCAA
>NW_013576444.1:14849-15424 GCF_000499745.2 Eimeria mitis
GGGGGGGGTTTAAACAAAGAAAGAGAGAGAAAAAAGAAAGCATAAAGAAAGAGAAAGAATAGAAAATATATACATACTGAAACACCCAAGAAGAAACGCAAACGGGGGCGATGAAACGAAAGCTTAAACAAAAGTAAAGAAAATGTAAACAGACACAGAGAAAAGAAGATAGATAGAAACTGAATGGAGATAAAATAAATAAGAGAAAAAAGATGAAAACAGAATGAAAGAGAGAGGTGGTATCTATTGACAAAGACAGGAGAGAGCAGATAGAGAAAAGAGAGAGAAACAGAAACGAGAGAAACAATGCATAAACAAAAACAAAAAAGAGAAAACAGAAGAATAAGTGAACTGCTAGCAACAAACAACAAATGATACTTATTTAGATTGTATCTCTATCATCTGCATTTGTGTGTTTGTTTGTTTTTTTTTTGTTTTCTTCTTTTCTGTTTTTGTTCGTCGTACGCAATCAAACTGTTTCATTGATTAAGTATTTATTTTTATGTATTATTTATATTTTATTTAATTATTTTTACTTTTTTGTTTTCTCTTTTCTTTTTTCTTCTTCATTGCTG
>NW_013576445.1:0-583 GCF_000499745.2 Eimeria mitis
AATCCTTGCAGCAGGCTATGGTACTGTGCCAAGACCAATTATGCTGCGCATGTCACTAGGCATCGTACACTCTTCGCCCAGCACACGCGACGGGCTGCGCACTAAGCTATACTTGATTTTTTTGAGCTGACAATTTCGTTATGAGGAGCCATATCACGCTGGCAGCAAGTGTCGTAACGTCACAGCGGCCATGGGCCCCCAACCATCCACTCGGGGTGCCTTTTCTGCCGAAGGCCGCTTCCTTAGGCAGCCTGCTTAGGTTGCGCACAGGCGCATGCACATGCGCATCCACAAACTCACGCACATACACACACATAAATATACAAACAGCACAGCAATGCTTAGCAGATCCATCATGCCTGCGCAGCAAACGAGGCGTGCTGTTCCACTGTTTGGTTAATCGGTCTGGGCCTACCATAGCAAGCGATCGCAAAGGCTCACAAGCGTGCTCCCTGGAGGCGCAGCCCCCACCAGATGCTGTCTCAGCCGTCTTTGCCTTGCCAACAGTGAGAGCGCCTACTTGACGGAGGCAAACCAACCTTTCCTGTCCTCCACAGCTTCCACTCGTTGTCTTGATAATGCT
>NW_013576445.1:673-1230 GCF_000499745.2 Eimeria mitis
TTATAAGGCATTGCAGCGGCTGACGGCAGAAGCGTCGAGAATGCACGCACCAGCTACAGGGCAACATAACCCTCTCCACGCTGCGTCGTAACACGGTCACCAACTTCACAATGTTGTTGTAAGCGGTTTCTCAAGGTGAAAGTGCCCTGCACCGCTTCTCACAACCCCCCTTCAATGACATGTGCGACGTCCGTATGCGTCGTGGCCTTCAAATCTGCCTATGCAAACTATTCAATGCAGTAGACGAGTGTCCGTGGAGGTTGTGACTATGGCGCCAGCAGCTCTCCTGTTGAGAACTGCTTTATGGACAGGCAAGTGATGCTGGAAAGAAGCAGGGCTCCGTACGCTCTGCTCCAGGAGTCGGTGCCACATTTGGTGGTTTAGAACTGTCGTAGTCCGTAACTGACGTCAGTCCGTTTGGCATCATACTTCCCACAAGAGCAGCAGCTCTCCCCAATAACGCGAATTCGACGATGTAAACGCGAACGAATCCCCGACATCCAATACGGCGCGGCGAATTGTGTGCCGGTTGTCGGCCGTAGACCCGCCAACACAGA
>NW_013576445.1:1536-1741 GCF_000499745.2 Eimeria mitis
TGGTCGTTTCTAAGGTCTTACTTCCTGGAGAAAGCATTGGGCGATCGCAGCGCCGGATACTTCGTCCCCATGTTTCCGTAGACCGGCCCGCACAAACGGCTCACCCCACTATGCTTACCAATGCACCTCTCCTACCTTCCATTCAAATACTACACGGAAGCCTATCCGACTCACATAACTACCTCGCATTAGACTGAGCACATAT
>NW_013576446.1:0-530 GCF_000499745.2 Eimeria mitis
CTATCATATCTTCATAGACCATATTATCCGTATTATAAGGTCTAGATAAATAACACCAAAGTCTATAAAATAAAAAAATAAAAAAATAAATAAAAAAAAAACAAATAGATAAAAATAAAAACTAAATAGATAAAAATAAAGATAAAGAAACGGAGAATAATATAAAATAAAAAAAAATAAATTTTAATTACCCAAAAAAAAAAATAAAAAAAATAAAAAAAAAAAAATAAAATTTATTTACCTATCATATCTTCATAGACCATATTATCCGTATTATAAGGTCTGATAAATAACACCAAAGTCTATAAAAAACAACACCAAGAGCCCACGCATCTTTTGTTTCTTTTAATATTATACTTTTTTTATTTTCTAATAAACATTTAACATTTTCGGGCGGTAAATATGTTGCTGTGCCCTCCAGGCAAGCAGACTGAGAACCTATTGGCTGCAGCAACATACACACATATATTTATTTATTTATATATTTATATATATATATATATATATATATATATATATATATATATATA
>NW_013576446.1:612-839 GCF_000499745.2 Eimeria mitis
TATTGTTGTTATTATTGCTGTTATTTTTATTATCGCTTTAGCTAGTTATCTCGGTAGCTAGCTAGCTACTATATCTCTAGCTAGCTAGCTAGCTATCTACATCTCTATCTACATTACTGGCTAGCTAGCTAGCTAGCTATCTACATCTCTATCTATATACATCTCTATCTACATCACTAGCTAGCTAGCTAGCTAGCTAGCTAGCTAGCTAGCTAGCTAGCTAGCTA
>NW_013576447.1:0-500 GCF_000499745.2 Eimeria mitis
GCAGCACCTGTGTTCACGTCTGTGAGGGACTTTAGGCAGCAGACGCCGAGCGTAAAGAACTGCTAAAGGGTACTGTATATTTCGTTGCGCTGTATTCAGTTTTGACGATCCGTGTGGGGAGCAGAGTTCCGAATTAGAGTTCGTGGAAAGCGCAGGCCCCCATCTGCGCAGTACCACGGTAAATGAACTGACGTGAGTCGCAGACCATGCCAAGTGCCAATTCGTCCCGGAAGCAGAGCGTACGATGCCTCGTCTTATCTGCGGCCACTGATCCGTCCAGGAAACTGTCCACATGAACGAAACTGCAGAGTCCATTCTCACAATCACCAAAAAAACCCATTCATTATCTTGAGCAGTTTGCTGGCGAACCTCACACTGGCACGACGCTGAATGTGCACTCTAAGCATGTTGTTGCAGGTGACGTTGAGGTAGGTGGAACAAGGCATTTGCGTCGTTTCGAAGCGGCCTGCAACGGCATTTTAATTGTTCCGAAACTGCTG
>NW_013576447.1:584-1738 GCF_000499745.2 Eimeria mitis
ATGTCGTGCTGCCAATCGTGTGCAGACGTGCACGCATCAAGCAGTTGGTGGCGGGAGCCACATCTGGGGAGAGCGGGCAGTAATGCCTTTGGAGATATAGATATAGACATTCAGGGGACAGCAGGCCGGCGGCCTTAAGGACAGCAGAGGGCTTTCTGACCTCCGTGAAAAGTGCCTTGCAAATGTAATGTTGTTTTGAACGCGGGGAGGGCTGAAAACCTAGGTGGTGGAGACTGTTGCGACGTGGAGCACACTTTTGGGCTTATGCAGCTCTTTCCTGTGTAAGCCGGGCAAAGAGGGGCAACGCCACTGTATTGCTTGCGTGTTGTATTTTGTGGCCTGTAGGCAAGTCCGAGTGAAGTGCGGCCATTTGGCGGCCTAGGTTCGGTGTTCACACTGCTTGCTGAATTGACCTGCCTATATATGTTTGTGTCTATGTGCGTGTAGTCTGCGTGCGCGTTCGCATATGCATACCAAGAGACTGACCGCGCAGCTAAAGGAAACGGAAATTGGCAGAAGCGGAACCCATATTGCACGGTTTGACGACGGGCACCATTTAGGTGGTTATGTCACACTTGCTGCCAAGGTAGACGGGCGGCCCACAAAGCATTGTTTTGCTCCGAAGAATCAAGTGCCGTCCAGCATACGTGTGTTTGCGTATATTTGATATAGCATCTTGGGTGTCTCGCATCGGGCACACTCCCATACACCACGCGAAAGCAGCACTGTGTGCCCTAAGGGTCCGCGAACGCGCGTCCGCATAATCTACACGAATACGCGTTTACCATGGCGCTCCCAGGGCATGGAGTACTGCACCACAACACGCTTTGTGTTCACGTTGGTGAGCGCTTAGGCGACAGCGTCCAGACACTGACAAAAACTTGTGGTTGCCTACAGGCCATCAACAACCCACAGGACCTGCAGCAAATGATTTCGTGTGTGGGGCTAACTTCGGACTGACGGACACTTTAGCAAGTGCGCATATCTCAAGCGCATCCGTATAAAAACACTCAGTTAGGGCGTCGGCCGCAAAGCGCATGGTGTCTTTGCCACGCTTCCGTTCCACGTCAAACGCAGACGCGCGCGCTTTAGGATGAATGCTTCTTGTCACCCAGCAATAAACTCAGTAACGTTGCATGGAGTGCTCGCGGAAC
>NW_013576448.1:831-1738 GCF_000499745.2 Eimeria mitis
GCCCATCATTCGAATCCGTCGACCATCTAAAGAAATGTTTGAGGGTTTAGGGTTTAGGGTTTAGTATGTGTGCGTATTGTGTAAAAGAGCTGAAAAGGGTTTATATGCTGCATACATAAACCCTCAAGAGGGTTTAGGGTTTAGGGTTTAGGGTTTAGTATATATGTTTGTTGTGTAAAAGAGCTGAAAAGGGTTTAGATGCTGCATACATAAACCCTCAAAACCCCTCTTTTTTTCCTGTTTCCTGTATAGTGTTTAGGGTTTAGGGTTTAGGGTTTAGGGTTTAGTGTGTGTGTGTATTGTAAAACAGAGCTGAAAAGGGTTTATATGCAGCATACATAAACCCTCAAGACCCCTCAGGGGCTGTGCATGCAGCTCGTGTCTAGGGTTTAGGGTTTAGGGTTTAGGGTTTATATATGTGTGTTTCTATTGTAAAACAGAGCCGAAAAGGGTTTATACGCAGCATACATAAACCCTCAAGAGGGTTTAGGGTTTAGGGTTTAGGGTTTAGGGTTTAGGGTTTATATATGTGTGTGTATTGTAAAACAGAGCTGAAAAGGGTTTATACGCAGCATACATAAACCCTCAAGAGGGTTTAGGGTTTAGGGTTTATATGTGTGTGTAATGTAAAACAGAGCTGAAAATGGTTTATATGCAGCATACATAAACCCTCAAGACCCCTGAGGGTTTAGGGTTTAGGGTTTAGGGTTTATATATGTGTGTGTATTGTAAAACAGAGCCGAAAAGGGTTTATACGCAGCATACATAAACCCTCAGGAGGGTTTAGGGTTTAGGGTTTAGGGTTTAGGGTTTATATATGTGTGTGTATTGTAAAAAAGAGCCGAAAAGGGTTTATACGCAGCATACATAAACCCTCAAGAGGGTTTAGGGTTTAGGGTTTAGGGTT
>NW_013576449.1:0-190 GCF_000499745.2 Eimeria mitis
TGAGTGAGAGCCTGTGGGACGATGGTTTTCGTTCTATTTATAACATAGATTTCTCTCCTTCTTGTATAAATTTAATGCAACAAAGATGCAGCGATAAACCAGGAATGACCTGTAAGCTTCTTGCTGCTGCTGCTGCTGCTGCTGCTGCTGCTGCTGCTGCTGCTGCTGTTGCTGCTGCTGCTGTTGCTGC
>NW_013576449.1:813-1085 GCF_000499745.2 Eimeria mitis
GAGGGTGCTGGTGCTGTTGCTGTTACTGCTGCTGTTACTGCTGCTGCTGCTGTTGCCGTTGCTGCTGCTGCTGCTGCTGATGATGATGATACAATTGCTGCTGCTGCTGTTGCTGCTGCTGCTGCTGCTGCTGCTGCTGCAGTTACTGTGTTGAATGTGCTGGAGCTGGATCAGCTGGATAAGCAGGCGTTTGACTTCGTCATAGATAAGGGCACTCTAGACTGTCTCCTCGTAAACCCTAAACCCTAAACCCTAAAACCCTAAACCCTAAA
>NW_013576449.1:1125-1918 GCF_000499745.2 Eimeria mitis
AGCAAACCCTAAACTCTAAACAGTAAACCCTAAACCCTAAACAGCGAGCCATAAACCCTAAACAGTAAACCCTAAACCCTAAAACCCTAAACCCTAAACAGTAAACCCTAAACCCTAGAGCCTAGACAGCAAACCCTAAACCCTAAAACCCTAAGCCTTAAACCCTAAAACCCTAAACCCTAAACAGTAAACCCTAAACCCTAGAGCCTAGACAGCAAACCCTAAACCCTAAACCCTTATTCAAGAGGACAACGATCCACTAAACCCTTGGCGTACACACACGTACATACATACATACTGCAGCAGCAGCAGCAGCAGCAGCAGTTGCTGCTGCTGCTGCTGCTGCTGCAGCTAGCGCTGCTTGTGTCGCGTGTCTACTCTTGCCTATTGCTGCTTTTGCTGCTGCTGCTGCTGTTGCTGCTGTTGCTGCTGCTGCTGCTGCTGCTGCTGCTGCTGCAGTGCGGGGAGAAGTCCTTTGAAAACGTCCACAAGGCGCTGACCCTCATCGCTCAGATCCTCAAGTAAACCCTAAACCCTAAACCCTAAACCCTAAACCCTCGAAAACCCTATAAACCCTAAACCCTAAACCCTCGAAAACCCTATAAACCCTAAACCCTAAACCCTCGAAAACCGTATACACCCTAAACCCTAAACCCTTGAAAACCCTATAAACCCTAAACCCTATGAATTCTAAACCCTAAACCCTCAAAAACCCTATAAACCCTAAAACATATATATATATATATATATATATATATATATATATATATATATATATATATATATATATATA
>NW_013576450.1:0-305 GCF_000499745.2 Eimeria mitis
TATATATATATATACACATATATATATATATATATATATATATATATATATATAAATCATAGCCGTATATAGAACCTAAACTATAACAAAGAATGCAGAACACAGAAAGCTAAATATATTTGTATGATACTGATACAGAAAAAAACTTTATTTTATTTTTTTAAGAAAAAATGAAAAATTTTTTTGAAAAAAAATTCAAAATTTCTGAATTTTCTGAAATTTAGAAAAAAATTCAAACTTTTGTATCGCCAGGTTTATGAATTGTTTTTTTTTTTTTTTTTTTTTTTTTTTTTTTTTTTTTTTTT
>NW_013576450.1:365-722 GCF_000499745.2 Eimeria mitis
TAATCAGTATGGTGAGAGAGAAAGAAAACAGAGAAAGCTAGAAAAAGATAAATACAGAAGCAGTACTGAGCAGTTTATTTTATTTCTTGAGCTCTACCGTTCTTTATTATTTATTTAATATTATTTAATATTATTTAATATTAAGAGGATAAAGAATAATGTTTCAAACATAAAAAAAATATGTATTCATGTGAAATACTAGTTATGTTTTCTCTCTCTCTCTCGAGCCAGGAATGTTAGTTGTAATAGCTCTTATATATATTTATATATTCATAAAATATTCAGATTAGCTTGTACTATAGATAAATATATATATATATATATATATATATATATATATATATATATATATATATA
>NW_013576450.1:758-977 GCF_000499745.2 Eimeria mitis
TTGCTAGTGTTTTATCTACAAAAATATGAATATTATTTAATATTTTAATGTTTCATAAAGAACGCTAAAGCTCAAGAAATAAAACTGCAGCTGTATTTATCTTTTTCTAGCTTTCTCTGTTTTCTTTGTTTTCTCTCACCAAACAGCTTATATCTTTAGTTGCATTCAAACATAAAAAAAATATAAATATTTATATTTATATATATAAATATTACTCTT
>NW_013576450.1:1159-1371 GCF_000499745.2 Eimeria mitis
TATATATATATATCTGGTTTATGTATTCTTTTTCTATTGAGATTATTCCTGGAAAACCTGATATATGTGAATGTGTATAGAGTAAGCAACAAAAGCTAAATATTTTTTTTTTGTGTTTTTATGTTTTTAGCTTTGATGCATATGAGTGCACTATTATATACATATTTTTTTTTTTTTTTTTTTTTTTTTTTTTTTTTTTTTTTTTTTTTTTT
>NW_013576450.1:1529-1737 GCF_000499745.2 Eimeria mitis
TTTTTTTCTGCTCCGAAAAAGAACAGAAAAAAGAAGAAAACAATTAAAACAAAATACGTTTACAACCCCACCATTATAGTTGATGGTAAATAAAGACAAAAGTAGCCACATCTGTTTTTTTCTGTTTTCAGTGTGTTTGCCTCTCAACCCTTTCTCTTTTTATATATATATATATATATATATATATATATATATATATATATTATAT
>NW_013576451.1:0-156 GCF_000499745.2 Eimeria mitis
CGCCAGATGGAGGACTTCTCAGAAGTAAGGCGCAGCGTACACGAAGTGCACCGCCTACGGGCAAGCCTGTCCGCTGAGTCAGGCCCTCCAAACACAAAACCTGCTATCCAACAGCATAGCCAGCACAGCGCAACCGCTACGCGCTGAACGATAAAC
>NW_013576451.1:256-478 GCF_000499745.2 Eimeria mitis
TCCAACAGCATCACCTGCTCACCGCAACCGCTACGTGCGGAACGATAAACGTTCAACATAACAATCAGCACATCCTACACAAATGCAGGCTGTGATAACGGGATTACGGAACTACCCTCCTTCATGAAGTAAACAAGCAACATCCGACCCCATTCGCTCGGCTGCATTCTGGTCCCAAGCCACCCACTATCTGCACGTCAACGCGAGCTCAGCAGGACCACG
>NW_013576451.1:578-832 GCF_000499745.2 Eimeria mitis
CTTGCGATAACGGGATTACGGAACTGCCCTCCTTCATGAGGTAAGCAAGCAACATCCGACCCCGTTCGCTGGGCTGCATTCTGGTCCCAAGCTACCCACTATCTGCACGTCAACGCGAGCTCAGCAGGACCACGCCCGCGTATATATGTTACATCGACGTTTGTGACACTGCGCGGAGCCAAGATGCACCTCAAAGCAATGCGAATTTCCCACCTCACATGTTAGGCTGTCAAACGCGAAGCACCCACAGTTGT
>NW_013576451.1:932-2007 GCF_000499745.2 Eimeria mitis
GCCCACAGTTGTCAGGCAAGTCTAACGATGTTGCGTTCACAAGGATCGCCAATGGCAAAACGCCTAACACACTGCACCAACCATTCAGGCTGCTGGCTTTGTACATGCTTCAAGCGAAAGCCGGACTGCTCCTGTTTACAGCTATCTGCACGTCAATGCGAGCTCGACAGGACCATGCCCGGCGATTTATGTTATGGCCAAACGTTCACCGGAGGGCGCCAGACCGGACGCACCTTACAACGCACCAACGCGAGAGGGCGTCTGTTTACAGCTGAGTGGAACAGTGTTCCGCACACGCAATCAAAGTTACACAGCACACACTGCACTGTGTGCTCACGCGTTTTGCCACACACGCAAACGTACACACGTTTCAAAATGTGTTGCACAGCTGCGCGTTGACTGCACCCTGGGTTTTGGCATGTGCGACATACTCTCTATAATTGTTTGGGCGCTTCCGTGATGCCTTGCCTCTGGCCCACAAACCGAAGAATGCACCACGATCCAGAGATGCGTGCAGCACGACGCACTGTATGCTAAACGACCAACGCTTCAACGCCGCACTGGCCGTTAAAGCTCTCACCATAAACGCACGCATTGAAACCTAAAGCCCTCTTCGTCCTAGACTAGCGCACCTGTGTATGAAAAGCTTGCATCGACAATGTACCACCAGGCCTTTCTGCAACACGTAACGACTAAAAATAGGGAAAAGCGTTATACAGGGCAAGGGTATGGAGATGCTCTCGCCCCTATCAGCCGCGTAATGCCCTGCACAATACGCGCATCCTGCAAGTACGGCCGAACGAATCTCAACTCCCTGTGCACTCCTCTAGCCACCATGCGCTTTGCCACACACGGAAATGCACACAGGATTCAAAGTGTGTTGCGCAGCAGCAAGTCGGCTGCAGCCTCGCATACGCTGAATACAACGCACGGGCTGGCCGCTCATGCAAATCGAAACTTTTCGCATGCTGCGTCAATGCCGGGGCTCACCTGCAAATGTATGCAAACGGCATCAGCCTAATTCTACGCACAACCCATGTCACATGACACCGCGTATATGTAAATGAGCTAATAA
>NW_013576452.1:1095-1737 GCF_000499745.2 Eimeria mitis
CACAGGGGAGTAGGGCCCCATAGAAGACAACGCCAGAAACCTCGATCCTGCCCTTGGGCAGGGAAACACACAAATATCGGACGAACACAGACTGCTGCTGCTGCTCCTGCTGCTGCTGCTCCTGCTGCTGCTGCTGCTGCTGCTAATGGAGTAACAGAGGGAAATGCAGCAGAGGAGAAGCAGACGGGGCATGCAGAGGGCCCACAGGAAGAAGAAGAAATGGAATGCGAGGCAGCAGAAGCTGCAGCAGGAGAAGCAGCAGCAGCAGCAGCAGCAGGAGCAGCAGCAGCAGCAGCAGCAGCAGGTCCTCAAGAGCCGTCTATGGGGGAATTACAAATCTGCATGCGTTTGTTCTCTATGAAGTAATGAGAGCAGCAACAAAGTGAACAGCAGCAGCATCTGCTGCTGCTGCTGCTGCAGCTGCTGCAGCTGCTGCAGCAGAAGCAGCAATTGCTGCATGCAGCAGCTCCTGCCGGCTCTTCTGTCTTTGTTTGCTGCTGCAGCACAGCAGCATTTATTTCGTTATTTGTCCTTTTTTTTGTCTCTATCACCCCCTCTCCCCCCTCTCCGCCGCAACAGCAGCAACAGCAGCAGCAGCAACAGCAGCAGCAGCAACAGCAGCAGCAGCAGCAGCAGCAGCAG
>NW_013576453.1:0-913 GCF_000499745.2 Eimeria mitis
TATATATATATATATATATATTATATATATACATTATATATACATTATATATACATTATATATATATATATATTTATTTATTTATTTATAAATATTATTATTGTAGAAGAAGAGACAAATCTTATTAACCCGGTCCGGGTGTCTATACACCTCTGCGCTTTCTTTGCTGTTGCTGCTGCTGCTGTTGCTGCTGCTGCTGCTGCTGCTGCTGCTGCTGCTGCAGGCTAGAGCGAGCAGCAGATGCATGCGTCCTTGGCTGGTCTGCTGCTGCAGTGCTGCTGCTGGGGTGTGGGGAAAAGGCTGACACGACACAGCAGCAGCAGCAGCAGCAGCAGCAGCAAGACAGTGCTGCAGCAGCAGCAGCAGCAGCAGCAGCAGCAGAAGCAGCAGCAGATGAGAACTCTTGCCACCTCAGCTGTCTCCTCAAGCCGGGGGGATTGGCGGTGGTAGAATCCCTAAAGTAAATTAAACTGTCTCCTTTTCTTTCTCTTCTTTTTTTTTTCTTTTTTCTTTTTTTTCTTTTTTCTCTCTCTCTTTCTGTCTCCTTTCTGTCTCTCCTTCTGTCTCTTTCCTGTCTCCTCTCTGTCTCTTTATTTGTCTCCTTTTCTGTCGCTTTCTCTCTTTCTTTCTTTCTCTTCTCTGTGTCTCCTCTCTGTCTCCTTTTTTGTCTCCTTTCCTGTCTCTTCTCTGTCTCTCTTTCTGTCTCTGTTTTTTAATTTCTTTCCTGTCTGTCTCCTTTTCTGTCTCTTTCTTTCTCTGTCTCTGTCTCTTCTCTGTCTCTTTCTCTGTCTCTTCTCTGTCTCTCTTTTTGTCTCTCTTTCTGTCTCTGTTTGTTAATTTGTCTCCTCTCTGTCTCCTTTTTTCTCTCTGCAGGCATTTGGCTCACCTCCCCAGCAAAGCCAAACAAAAGTCC
>NW_013576453.1:1013-1826 GCF_000499745.2 Eimeria mitis
TTCTGTCTCTTTCCTGTCTCCTCTCTGTCTCTTTATTTGTCTCTTTTTCTGTCTCTTTCTCTTTTTCTTTCTTTCTCTTCTCTGTCTCTGTCTCTGTTTCTTAATTTGTCCCCTCTGTGTCTCCTTTTCTCTTTCTTTTTCTGTCTCTTCTCTGTCTCTTTCTGTCTCTGTCTCTCTCTCTCCTCTCTGTCTCCTTTTCTGTCTCTTTCTTTCTCTGTCTCTCTTTCTGTCTCTTATCTGTCTCTTCTCTGTCTCTCTTTCTGTCTCCTATCTGTCTCTTCTCTGTCTCCTTTTCCGTCTCTTCTCTGTCTCTCTTTTTGTCTCTCTTTCTGTCTCTGTTTGTTAATTTGTTTCCTCTCTGTCTCCTTTTTTCTCTCTGCAGGCATTTGGCTCACCTCCCCAGCAAAGCCAAACAAAAGTCCGCTAGGGTCTAGGGTTTAGGGTTTAGGCTTTCTAGGGTTTAGGGTTTAGGGTTTAGGGTTTACAACAGCAACAGCTGCAGCTGCATATTGACAGCAATGAGACTACTCCTATTGCTGCTGCTGCTTCTGCTGCTGCTACTGCTGCTGCTGCTGCTGCTGCTGCTGCTGCTGCTGCTGCTGCTGCTGCATGCGTCTCGGGTGTATACGCAGGTACCGGCGATTGGCTTCGCAGGCGGCGCAGAGCCGCGGGTGGAGACAGCTGCAGCAGCAGCACAGCAGCAGTGAGTTTTTTGTCTCCTCAGGGTTTAGGGTTTAGGGTTTAGGGTTTAGAGGGTTTTCTGCTGCAACAGGAAACAGCACGCTGCTGCTGCTGCTGCTGCTGCTGCTGCTG
>NW_013576454.1:0-12570 GCF_000499745.2 Eimeria mitis
GCAGCTGCTACAGCTGGCACGTCTGCTGCAGCAGCAGCCACGACAGCGTCTGAAGCAGTGGCAGCATCTGAGGCGGCAGCAGCTTCATCTTCGAGTTGCAGTCTGTGCTGCAGTCGCTCCTGCTGCACCTCAGTCGATACCCGGAAAATGCAATTCGGAGCGGGCAATTCAAGCAGCATCTTCAGAGCATCTCGAACCCACAGGCGCAGCAAACATATGCGTTGCTGCAGCGCCTCACGTTCCTGCAGCAGCACGTGTTGCACCGGCAAAGTTGCAGCTTCCCGCAGCAGTCGCAGCACCTGAAGCAGCAGCACCAAACAAGACAGCAAAACAATTCAAGAGTAAAGGTGCACATCAGCACAACAAAGAGACAAAGAAGTACAGTTTATGTAGGAACAAGGCTGGGAACCACCAGCAGCAGCTGAAGCAGCAGCAGAGCCCTACCCTGGATGCTGCAGGCAGAGACACCTTGGCAGATGTCAACGAGAAGAGCTGCGCCACGCGCGTTCCGCTGAGCCTCACGAAGTCCTGGAGAGTTGCCGCTGCCCCAGCTCCCCTCGCTGTGCATCCCACGCATACCCAAGGGCCCCCACAATCCGGCGGAGGAGGCAGCAAGAGCACGCTGCCGTTGCTGCTGCCAACACCTGGAGTTGACACAGCAGCAACAGCAGCAGCTGCATTCTCATTTTCCGACTGTTGCTGCTTGCTCGCAAGCTGCGACACACAATTCAGGTGGAATCTCCTGCTGCAGTAGCTGCAGCTAATCCAGCCACCCATTCCTTCTTCGTCAAGGGGTAGCAATAGCTGCTGCTGCTGCATATAAGCATCTTCTGCTGCTGCTGCTGCGTCTGCTACAGCCGCTGGGTCATCTACTTTGCATCCTAAAACTGCTCGCAGCTGCTGTCGCCGGTTGTAATGCTGCCTATACACCAAACATGGATGCTGCGGGGAATCCTGCTGCTGCAGCGGCTTGCTGCATAGGAGACAAACCTCAGCTGGCTCTGCGTGCAGCAGTAGCGCAGCTTCCTGCAGCTGTACAAAGGCACGCTGAATGGGAGTCAAGCACACGGCCGGCTCCGCCGCAATAAACCATTCATCACAGCACTCAGCCTCTTTCTGTTGCTGTTGCTGTTGCTGTTGCTGTTCGGTGTCACCAGATAGCGGCACCCTTGTCTCTGGCTTTCTGGCCTCTTCAGCTTGCGCGGCAGCAGGAAGCAAATGCTCTTCTTGCTGCTCTTGTTTCTGCTCAACAGAGTCTGTGGAGCCATCTGTGAGCAGCAAGTGGTCGCGCAGCAGCTGTCGAGACACCGGAACAAACGGATCTGTGGCTGCGTCAAGGCGAGTCCACGGACGGTGATATCCATCCTGCAGCAGCAGCAGCAGCAGCAGCAGCAGCAGCACAGCAGCAGCACGACAGTGAGCGAGCTTTGTGGTGCCGCGATGCAGCGAGGCCGCAGCAAAAAAAGAAGCGACAACATCAGCAGCACTTACCCTTGGTAGGAAGCATATGGCCTCCCTCGCCCGCACGGCCCAATCGACTGCATGCAGCAACAGCGCAGCAACACGCCCCTTCAACGGCAGCTGCAACGGGAGACCATCTAGAACCTCAAGGAGACGAAGAAGAGACAACAGAGACGCCTGGGGCAACGGGGCCTGCAGGGCCTCCTCCAGCAACTGTCTCCTGTCAGGGGACAGTCTCCGGCTCCGTGCCTCGGGCAGCAGCGGCTCCTGTTCCTGCTGCTGCTGCTCTCTCTGCTGCTGCATCACGTCCTCGTTTTCGTAGAAGTCAAAGTCCAAGAGAGACCTCCGATACAGCCACACTGTAGATGCAGAGACACTGGGACCTCCCGCCTCGCTGCTGTTGCTGCTATCTAAACACATACGGGAGATGTGCTGCACGCACCGCATGCTGCTCCCAGCTGCGTCATCCCGCAGCACAGGACCGGCCATATTCTGCAGCAGCTGCAGCAGCCGTTGCACCTCTTCTTCCTCGGACGCTGCATGGGCATTTGCAGAGCCATCCACAGCCATGCCCTCAAACATACACCCATTCTGTTGCTGCTGCTGCTGCTGCTGCTGCTGCTGCTGCTGCTCCTGCTGCTCTTTTGCAAGACCAAAGGCAAATGCTGGGACTTCCCAGTCCTCAAGGCCCACGTCCCACGGGGTTCCTTGCCAGAAGGCTGTCTCCGCGCCCGCGAGCCCCACCGGAGGTTTGCGCATGCGTTGGTGTTGCTGCTGCTGCTGAGCGGTAGCAGCTTCGCCCGGGCCCTCCACCTCCAGAGCAGCGCCTGCTGCTACTTCCGCTCCGGCTGGTGGTGTTGCATCGCCTGAAGGTGACACAAGCTCTGTGACCGGCTCCTGCTGCTGTGGTCGTTGCTGCTGCAGGTCCTGCTGCAGCTCCTGCTGCGGCAGCTGCTGCTCCTGGAATACTTTTTGCTGCTGCTGCGGCTTGTCTTGAAGCTGCGCTTTCTGCTCGTCCGCATGACGGCCGCCTGAAGCAATCAGCTGCACTTCTTGCTGTATCAGCAGCTGCCGGGCGAGCTGGGGATCGAACAGCTCCTGCAGTGTCTCCTCAACTTCGTTTTCAGTCTCAAAGAATCCCTCTGCACCAACAGCAGCGCCTGGCTGCTGCTGCTGCTGCTGCTGTTGCTGCTGGTCTTTTTGCTGGTTGCTGCCATCCTCAGCAGGTGCTCGCAGCCACTCAAGGAGACGGGTCTTCATGTCGCGGTGGTTCTCTTGCTGCTGCTGTTGCTGCTGCTGCAACTCCTTTTGCTTCTCCAGCACCTTCATCACGCCCTCCCTGGAGCACAAGCCCGTGGCAGCAATGCACCGATACGGGTTCTGGTAGGCTGGGGCTTTGCTGCTGCAGCAGATTTGCATGCGGCGGCGTAAGGGGAGGGCCAGAGAACCTTGGGCCGTTGGCACGAGTTGTCGCTGCGCTGATCGCAATAGCTGTTGCTGCTTTTCGGTTTCCCCTGCAGCAGCAGCAGCAGCTGCTGCCGCCTTCTCCTGCTCTGCTGCTATGCGCTGCCTCCGCATGAGGTCTTCTTCCTGCTGCAAGAAGGGGTACTGCTGACGCAGCCACCAGCTCAGCAGCAACTGAGCCACCAACAGAGCCTGCAGCAAGATTGTTTCTCCCGTGAGAAAGCCACCGGAGCAGCAGATGCGCAGCAGCAGCAGCAGCCCCTCCCTGAAGGTAGGCAGCGGTATCCCTGAAGCTCGCAGCATCTCCTTAGAGGAGAAACAACGCACCCTGCGTCCGTCTCCTATCCTTGGAGTTGTATTCCGGCACGGGTAGTTGTGGGTCTGCTTCACACGCCTGCCAAGGGGTGGGAATGCGCCTCCTATCGCAGCAGCAGCAGCTGCTGCTGCTGGGCCTCCTGCTGCCGATGATGCCGTCGCTACGTTCGGCTGGGGCACAGGCACTGCATGCTGCGACTCATCCCGTGCAGCAGAAGATACGCTACAGTCCGCCACAGAGACTTCGTCCTGTACATGCGGCTGCAGCTGCTGCTGCTGCTGCTGTTGCTGTTGCTGCTCGCCGGTGAGCTCCGCAGAGGCATCCGCTAGTTTAACTCTCTTCCCGTGACCAGTTGCTGGGACTCCTGGGGACTGTTGCCGAGCAGCAGCACGCTTTTGGGGCTGCTGCTGCTGCTGCAGAGGCGCAGCAGCTGCAGCATCGGTGCCCTCAGGGGTGTACTGCTGCTGCACAGCAGGAGCCTCGCCGACGCCTGCATGCTGCTTCTTCGTGCCGCTCGGCCCCCTGGCCTTTCCAGGGACAGCGTTAGCCCCCTTAGCCACCCACAGGCCGTGCGTAGACTGAAGACACCAGCAGAAGCCACAACAACAGCTAAACCCTAAACCCTAAACCCTAGACCCTGAACCGTAAACCCTCTTATGCATGCCCAACAAGGATGAAGGCAATAAAGGGAGCTACGCTAGACAGGAATTTTGCTGTGAATATTCAGCAGCTATAAATAAAGCCATTGGCTGCAGCTAGCTGATTCCTAGCTGCTGCTGATGCAGCGTCAGCTGCCGCTTCTGCCGCACTGTTCACGGAGCCGCAGCAGCAAGACGCACCGCATGGTCTCCTCTGCGCTTCGCCTTGGACTCTATAAGCCGCAGCAACGACGGATGTAGAGAGCGGACGTCAGAGACAGGCCAACTGATCTTGCCGGCCGTCAGCTGCCTGAACACATACAGCAACAGCAACAACAGTGACGGCTGCATATGCTGTAACCGCTGCTGCACCGCTGCTGCCGCGGTGGTTCTGCTGCTGCAGCTCCCAGCAGCACCACATACACAGAGAACACACACAGCCACAGTGCCAGTGCAGCTGCTGCTTCACAAACGAGACCACACAGGGTGCACCCGAGCGCATGCAACGTTGGTAGCTGTCAGAACAGCAGCAGCACAAACAGCAACAGCACCAGCACCAGCAGCAGCAGCAGCGGCAGCGGCTGCAGCGGCAGCAGGGACGCACTTGTAGTGCAGAGCATAGGCCGTCAGGAGGTGGAACGCATATCCAGGAGGCTCGCCATTCGGCCACACGCGGCGGAACTCTGCCTCAGCCCCAAGTGCTGCTGCTGCAGCAGCTGCTGCAGCAGCTGCAGCAGCTGATTCTGTTGCCGCCGGACCATCTTTTTCTGCGACATGATTCTCTGCTGAGCTCAGACATTGCTGCTGCTGCGGCTCCTGTTGCTGCAACTCCTCCTCAACAGATGACTTTTGCTGCTGTTGCTGCTGTTGCTGCTGCTGCTCCTGCTGCTCCTGCTGCGCACGGTCTGCCTCTGCAGCAGCAGCAACGTCAAGCAGCAGCTTCAGGTGGACTTGCAGGCCCATGAGCGTCTCAAGACTCAGCCCTTTTGTGACGGCATACAGCAGCAGCCGTTGCAGCTCCTCAGTCATTAGCGGCAGCACAAGCAACACACACTTTAATATGAACGATGGCCCGAAGGGAGGATGCTTCTGCTGCAGTGCAGCTTCGCGCTCTGCGAGCCACGCCTTCCTCTCCACAGCAGCAGCAGCTGCTGCTGCCTGCTGGTCCTTCTCGGCTGCAGCAGCTCCTTCTTTACTCTTAGCTGCTGCTGCGGGCTCTGCACTGTCCATAGGCATCGACGTGTCTCCACACACCGCAGGTCTGTCGGTGTTATCTGAGGAGGCGGAGAGCAGCAGCGGCTGCTGCATGCGTTGCTGTTCAGCTTGCTGCTCTTCCTTCTCTTCGACTTCATCAAGTGCAGCAGCAAAAGCAGCAGGTTTGTCACAGAAGCAGCAGACCGCCTGAGCTGCCAGGGCATCCTCTTGGGGGGGCCGCTGCATAAGACGGAGCTCGTCAAGCAGCGGCTGCTGCGCCTCTCTCACCACCGGCAGCCGCATGCATCTGTACTGCTGCAGCCAGTCTTGTGTGTCTCTTACTAGGGCCCGCAGCCGCGTATATGAGGGGCCATCCACAAGCTCAATAGGTAACGATACAATAGGCGAGGCGGCGCTGCAGCCGTCGCACCGCTGCAGCTCCTGCAGCAGCGTCATAACCCGCACGCTCTCCGGTGACGGTGGCTTCTCCTCCCCCCTCTCCACTTCCTGCTTAGGCAAAAGCAGCTGCTGCTGCTGCTGCAGCAGAAACGATGCGCCCGCTGATCCATCTAACGGGTGCAGCTCCTGCAGCATCAGGGTCTCCTCTTCGTCCTCACTCAGCTCCTCCGCTCCTCCTGCACCTTGGAAGGGGTCTCCTAGTGTCTCTCCTGTTGACACGGCACCGGCTGCCGCTGCTTCTGCTGCTGCTGCTGCTGTGTCAGGGCCCCCTGCTGCTGGCTGCGCTGCAACTGCTGCATCTGTAGCAGCACTCGCGTTCTCTGCGTCGACAATGTGCTGCTCCTGCAGCTGCATGTACGCCTGCTGCTCTTGCTGCACAGAGTCCTGCTGCTGCTCACCGGAAGGTGACACAGGAATACCGGCTGCTGCTGCTTCTGCTGCCTCCTCAGCCTTCGCTGACCGACGGGTCGTGAGGGGGATCAGCATGTCTCCGTGCATCCTTGGGCGGCGTGGAGCCCGCGCGCTGCGGCGGGTGGGGACTGGGGGCTTCTGTTGTTGCTGCTGTTGTTGCTGCTGCTGTTGCTGTTGTTGCTGTTGCTGCTGCTGCTGCTGCTGCTGCTCTTCATCCTCGAGACCCAGCTGTTGTCTCCTACGAGTTCTCACAGGCGAGATTCGCATTGGTGGGGGCTCTTCTTGGGGCTGTGGCTGGGGTGGCAGCAACTGCTGCTGGAGCTGCAGCTGCAGCTCGAACAGTTGCTGCTGTGCTACTGCAGCAGCGGAGGTNTCAGATGTCTCCTCCTCCTCCTCACCGTCTGCTGCTGCTGCCTCATCAGCAGCGGGGCCCTCAGCTGACGCAGCAGGAACCTTCAGGCCGCCACCAGACTCTCGGACTTGTAGCCTCCTCGTCTCAATCTGCATGCATAAACAGCCCCACCAGTACCAGCAGTCAGCAGCAGCGCAGCTAGCAACACGAGGCGGGTCAACACTGCCTCCAGCTATATATCAAGCTGGCTAACTGCAACTATGCATGCATGCATGCATGCATGCATGCAGGGCCAATCCGACTGTCTCGATGCATGCATGCATAATCTAGCTGGCTGCATGCATGAGGTAGAAACGGCAGAGAAAGTAATGGCTTGACCCGTGTATATGCAGCCCTGGCGGGAGCTGGCGACGTACTTGCTGCAGCAGCTGCTCGGCTTCAGTGAGGGTGTGGCGTGGGCACCGGAGGAGAGAGAGCATGCGGTGGTTGTACAGTCGCAGCAGAACCTGCAGCAGCAGCAGCAGCAGCANCACCGGAGGAGAGAGAGCATGCGGTGGTTGTACAGTCGCAGCAGAACCTGCAGCAGCAGCAGCAGCAGCAGCAGCAACAGCGGCAACTCATGTGAGCAAACTATCAAACAGCACGACGTCGTATACCTGAAAGAAACATGGTGCTCCACGAGGTAGTGTGTGCATGCATGCATGCATGCATGCATGCATGCATGCATGCATGCGGTGTATGCGCACCTCCACCTTCAGCAGCCGCCTTTCTTTAATGTGAATCCGGCTGGCAGCGCATGCAGCAGCAAGCCGTCTCAGCCGTCTCGTTGTCTTCCACAGAAGAGCATTTGCTGCATCAGGCGAGAGTAGCTGCAGCGCGAGGATCTGCTGCTCTTGTTCCCTCTGTACCTCTTGCAGCCGCTGCTGCTGCTGCTGCTGCTGCTGCTGCTCCCCTTCGCGTTGCTGCTGCATCTGCTGATCTCCAACTCCATCAACAGCTGCAGCAGCAGCAGCTCGTGCTGCTGCAGCGGCTGCATCTCCTGCTGTTTCTGCTGCTGCTTTCTGCTGCTGACGGTACAGAAACAACACCTGAGACTCAGATATAGGGGACGCGAACTCTGGCTGGGGATCGACTCCCGCGGCGATCCCAAACAGACAAGCTGCTCTCTCCCTGTAGGACTGCTGCAGCGCAGCAGCACAGCGCTCCCTCAGCTGCTGCGCCGCCTTCACATGCTGCTGCAGCTCTGNGACTGCTGCAGCGCAGCAGCACAGCGCTCCCTCAGCTGCTGCGCCGCCTTCACATGCTGCTGCAGCTCTGCAAATGGCAGTAGAGATTTGCCTAAGCCGAAGGGTTTCCGTGTCAGCCGTTCTGCATCTAGGAGAGATACATAACCCCTCACGCGCGCCCCCTGCTGTTCTTGCTGCAGACCAGGTGTGGCTGCAGCAGCAGCAGCTGCTGCTGCTGCTGCTGCTGCTGCTCCAGGCGGCAGGATCGTCAGGGGGCCCGAGCTGTCCTGCAGCATCTCGGCTATAACACCAGCAGCTGCACTGGCACTGTGGCACCGCACCGCCGCGCGAAGCTCCAGCAGGTGTTGATACACCACACACCAGTCTGCGCTTTGCTGCAGCTGCTGCTGCAGCTGCTGCAGTCCCTCTGGCTTGATCCTGAGGCCCTGACCACGCTCCACGTGCTGCTGCCACTGACGCAGGGAAACCCCACGCGCATGCAGCTGAGCTGTCTCCTCTATCCACGCAGAGACATCTCTGCATGCGTCCTTGAGGCTTGTGAACCAGGGCAAGTCGGGTGTATCCGCAGGTAGCTGCAGCAGGCGCTCTTGCTCCTCAACGAACTGCTGCAGCTCAACTCGAGGCTTGTCCTCAGCTTGCAGATGAAGGGCTGCTGCTGCTTCCACCTGCTGCAGCTGCAGCAGCCGCTTCTCTGTATCTCCCAAGCAGCTGATGTACACGCTGCAGCTGCTGGCTCGGGTCTGCAGCTCACGCAGTTGCGTCAAGGATGCTGCTGTCTCAGGGGAGGCCAACGCAGCAGCTAACTCGGCCTCCACCTCCTGCTGCTGCTGCAGCGCCTGCGCGATGTCTTGGCGAACTGAAGTCAGGTGTACAGGCAGGTCTTCAGCCTCCAGCAGCAGCTGCTGCCACTCGGACGCACGCGGACGAGGCACTGCCTCGCGCAGCCTGCAGCAAANCAGCATGCTATTCAATCCGCTGCGGCATGCAGCATATTTTTCTACGGAAACGTAAGCAGCAGCAGCAAAACTGCAGCAGCAGCAAAACTGCAGCAGCAGCAGAACTGCAGCAGCATCGGCTTGGTGCAGAGTATGGGGTTGTCTTACTGCTGGGCCTTCTGCTGCCAGTCAGCTGCAATGCCGCTAAGCGCCTTCAAGAACTCTAGCTCTGGGAGAGCAGTCAGCTGAGCCCACTGCTGCTGCTGCTTGCTGCTGTCCAGCACCTGCTGCTGCTGCTGTTGCTGTTCCTGCTGCTGCTGCTGCTGTTGCTGTTCCTGTTGTTGCTGCTGCTGTTGCTGCTGCTGGGGTGGCTCTAACTTTTCACGTTGATGGGGCAAATCACCAGCGCGTGCTTCGTCAACATCCATTGCTTTTGCTGTTTCTGCTGCTGCCAATGCACCCTCAGCTGCAGCAGCCTGTTTCTCGTTGGCTGCAACAGCAGCAGCCTCCAGCTGTATCGCTGCCTGCGCCCTCTGGTCCCGGGTCCTCGACCGCGGAGGCTTGCTGACGGCAGCAGCCTCGCGAGCCATCAGAACCGAGACAGGTGTACTCGTGTCTATCCATTCAGAGACTGCAACACAGCAGAAGCAACAGCAGCAAAGGATAATAATACCCATATGCAGCTGCAGCAGCGAGCGACGCACTCCGCCCCCTGCCTTGGCTCTGCCTAACCAGAAGAAACACCTCCCACTGCTGCAGCCTCTCCTGCTGCAGCTGCTGCAGCAACGCAGCAGCAGCAGGGGCACCAGTAGCAGCTGAAGCAACATCAGCAGCAACAGCAACAGGAGCAAAGGCAGCAGCTCCCAAGACTTACAGTGCTGCAGAACAGGGGCAGCAAGCAGCTCCTCCACGACGGTGTCCTGGGCGGGGGGCCGCAGCCTGGCGACTCTGCCGCGCCAGAGAGCATACAGCAGCAGCTGCTCTAGCCGCGTCTCGAGCTCGGAGCAGCAGCAGACAGAATCACTCTCCAGCAGCAGCAATGCAGCAAGGCGGACGGTGTTCGCGCTGCAAGGAAGCAAAGATCGCAGTGACTTCTGCAGCGGCTCCACGCTCCCTGCTGCTGCTGCTGCTGCTGCTGCTGCTGCGGTGCTTTCTGCTGTCTCGGTTGAATCGCCACTCAAGCCCTCCTTATCACCGACTTGCTGCTGCTGCTGCTGCTGCTGCTGTTGCTGTGGTTGTTGCTGCTGCGGTTGCTGCTGCTGCGACGGCGTTGGCTGCTGCGGAATGGCCAGAAGGTCCTGGGCCCTCTTCAGCCACCGCTGCGCCTTGTCCCTCAGGTCTACGAGGTCGCCGTGAAGGCCCCAGTTCTTTATCACCAGTCCCTCTGCAACAAAAGTAGCAGCACGAAACACCCCGCCTCCACAACAAAGACTCGACAGCAGCAGCAAACTCTACGGCCACACGCCACGCCAGCAGCAGTTGTAGCAGCAAGAGCGAAGAAAGGGCAAGGGCAAGAGCAGCAGCAACAACAACAGGACCCCGCAACCCTACACCAAAAACCCTAACCCTCGCAGCAACTGACCGTGGATGGCGATGAGCTCCACAAGCTGCTCGTATGGCGCCCTGCATCGTTCTGGCGCTGCATCCCCAGTGGCTGCTGCACCAGCAGCAGCAGCGGCCGGCTCCGCTTGTTTGCGGTGTGTCTGCAGCTCGAGGACGTGCGTGATGTCCTCAGGCAGCAGGGTACCCTTGCGGCGAAAGCCATCTAGGGACCCCACGGCCCAGCCAACCCGTACAGCTGCAGCAGCAACAGCAGCAGCTGCTGCTCTGTCCAGCAGAGAACGAGCTCTCTCCGTGAAGGCAGCACACTGCTCCACATACACCGAGAGGGGACGCAGCCACGCTCCTATCTCCAGCTGCTGCTGCAACGCCTGGCCGTCCTGCAGCACCTGCCGAGCCTCAGCCAAAGACAAGCTGCCCCCCTCTGTCTTCACAAAACGCTTCTCCCACTTGCGCCACCGACCGTACACAGCCTGCAGCAGTGCAGCAGCAGAAACAACAACAGCAGCAGCAGCAGCAATAGCAGCAGCAGCAACAGCAGCAGCAGCAGTCATTCAACCCCCCGCAGCCTGGCAGCTATGGCCCTCGCCAATTGCAGCCATTCAGCTCAGTCAGCTCAGACCCTCCAGTACAAAAACAACAGCAACAATTCTTAACTATGATGATAAAAATAATAAATAATAATAAATAATAAATAATAATAAACAACATAAAAATATATTTCTATTATACAGGAGACGATAGTTCTTCACCGCTTGCTAGCTCTTAGTCTCTCGTGTACAGTGGGTGGCTGCTGGGCCCGCGTTTGTTTGGGGGTTGTCTGGGTGGGGCCTGACCTCGAGGTACTTGACGGCTGGCACGATGAGCTTGAGGGCCGTATGCTTGGCTATGAGGGCCTCGAGGTCCCCAGGAGTAGGAAAGAGAGAGAGCTGCTGCTGTTTCCCTTCTGTGCTTTCTGGCGTCTCCTCTTGCCCCGGTGACCCCTCAGCCAAAGACTGCAGCTCCTTTATTGCTGCAGCATCTGCTCCTGCTGCTGCCAGCAACTGCAAATATCGAGGCTGCAGGCAGTGACGAGCCCAGTCTCGTGCTGCAGCAACACGACGCTGCAGCTCCCGTGCTGACGGCCCCGCTGTCTCTGCTGACGGCTCCTGCAGCAGAGCCACAGCCAACCCCAGCCGGATCGGCCGCTGCAGCAAACGATCCACCCGCTCAGCCCAAGCAGCAGCAGCAACGTGACCTTTCCAGTCATTCCAGCCTGCAACAAAAACAGCAGCAGCAGCAGCAGCGGGCATGAGACATGCAGCCCCACACTGCGACGCAAAAGGTCAACACACCCTCTACGCAGATATTCGAAGCTCTGTAGCTGCAGCANAGCTGCAGCAACTGCAGCAGCACCGTTGCAGCTGTGTACGCAGTGCGACAGCAGGCGCCGTACTGCACCCCCGCGTACACATGCAGCAGCTCTTAAACCTTAAACCATGCAGCCCCCATCTTACCTGGTATGTAGACGCATACGTCCTGGGCCTGGGCGAGGATCTGTTCACACTGCTGCAGGTCCCCTGCTGCTGCTGCTGCTCGCAGCAGCTCCCGCCAAGTGACAACCTGCTGCAGCTGCTGCAGCAGGAAAATAAACTCAGGAACGATGAAGGGTATCTCGTGGAAGCCCTCTACTAGCAGCCCGCGTAGCAGCTGTATAGGGATTCGCCCCTTGCTGCTGCCGTTGCTGTTGCTTGCTGCTGAAGCCTCTCCTTTCTCCCGGCGGCTGCTGCTGCTGCTGGCGCTGCTGCCATTCAATGCAGCACAAATACGCTGGGCGAAATGTTTACTCTGCCGGACGCGCTGCTGCAGCTGCTGCAGCTCATGCGATATCCCCACAATCTGCTGCAGCACGAGTCCCTCTTGCAGCAGCTCTTCAGCCTCTGCTAGGTGCAGCCTATTGCCCATGGAGACAGGCAAAATGGTCCCCTTTGCTGCTGCTACTGGGTCGGGGGGCAGCGGCAGCTCCACTGTCTGCTGCAGCAGCAGAGCCACAGACTCTGTACGCTGCGCGCCCGGTAACTCTACAGCAGGACTAACAGCAGCCCTGCTGCAGCCGTCTGTCAGAGCCACTGACACACGCAGCAGCCACGACTCCACGCGCTCGAGCTGCACAGAGACGTTCTGCTGCAGCGACCGCAGTGTATCGACGTCACGCAGCGGGGGCGGGAATGAACACATGCTGCTGCTGCTGCTGCTGCTGCTGCTGCTGCTGCTGTCGCCTTCTGCAGAAGTGGCTGTACTGTCCGCCCCTCCTGCTGCAGCTTGCTGCTGCTCCTGCTGCTGCAGCCCTGTCTTCGTACACAGCTGAGGCAGCAACAACATATTCCCCCCAGCAGCAGATATAGCATTGCCTGCGGAAGCAGCTGCTGCTGTAACAACTGCTGCGCTGCTGCTGCCGACAGCAGCAGCAGGGACCTGGGCGAAAAATACTGCAGCCTGACGCTGTACCTGCAGCAGCAGCAAAGTGCAGCACACAACAGCAGCGGATCCTCAA
>NW_013576454.1:12615-14156 GCF_000499745.2 Eimeria mitis
GTCTGCTCGCTGCTCCGCAACAGCAGCAGTAGCTCTCTTAGCTGCTGCAACAGATTCAAATCCCTCCCGCCGCCAGATAGATTGCTGCTGCAGCAGCCGCTGCTGCTGCTGCACAGCCTGGAGGGAGCATGGCTCCGGCTGCTGCCCTGATAGATCTCCTGCTGCAGCACGGAGTTGCGCTGGCAGCAGCAACTGCTGCTGCTGCTGCTGCTGCAGACGACGATCAGCATACATGTACTCATATACAAGCTCTTGGTCAAGACAATTGAAATCTGTAACCCAATCAGCAACAGTCTCGGCCATCTGCTGCTGCTCCTCCTGCAGAAACCGAAACGCTTCCTCCTGCTGCTGCTCAGTTGTTGCAGCAGCAGCAGCTCGTCCTCCTATCCCGCCTCCTTCAGCTTCAGCAGCAGCAGCAGCTGCTGCTGCTGCTGCTGCAGCTGCTGCTGCTGCTGCCGCTGCCCCCCTACCCCGACCACGAGCACCGCGGGAGCCACGGACAGGGGGGCCGTGCAGCATATCCTCCTCGTGCTGCTGCTGCTGCAGCAGACGCCTGGCTGCTGCTGCTGCTCCCCTGCGGCCTCTACCCCTGCTGGGCACTGTAGCTGTGGGGCAGAAAACTGAAGCATCGAAAACCCTGAAGGGTTGTGTTGTTAGGATGCGGACGAGGGGAACAGGCACGCGTTGCTGCATCGATGCTTCTGCCTGTGCTGCTGCTGCTGCTGCTGCTGAGACGGGTGAGTCAGAGGCAGCCTTGCTGCAGTCCTTTGAGGCTGGTGATGGGGTCCCCGCATCAGCTGGTTCCGGCGTGCTGCTGCTGCTGCTGCTGCTGCTGCTGCTGTTGCTGTTGTTGTCGTCTCTGCTGCCGCTGCTATTGCTGCAACAGCTGCTATTGCTGCTGCTGCTTAAGCCTGCATCACTCCCTCTCGTTGCTTCTTGTGATGCAGCAGCACGCATCTCTGATGCATCTGCTGCTGCATCTGCTGCTGCTGTTGCTGCTGCTGCTTCTTCATCCGGCAGCACCGTTTCCACCCGCTTGACCGCAGCAGCGCCCTCTTCTGAATCGTCTGGACAAGTAGCAGAAACATCTGGAGAGGCATCAGCAGCAACAGCAGCATCTGCTGCTGTTGCTGCTGCTGCTGCTGCTGCTGCTTCTGTATTGGCATCCTCTTGCCGTGGCAACAGAGCACCGTCGCCCGCTGGGATTTCGACGTGCGTCTCCGCGACGCGCTGCTGCAGCAGCAGCAGCCTACACTCTTCTGCAGCAGCATCTTGCTGCTCCTCCACCTCCATATCCTGCTGCCGCTGCTGCTCCTTGTCTAGCGGCAAGCAGGGGTTAACCCAACACTGATGCAGCAGCGCATCGCGCCGCACGGACTTTCGTTGTCTGCTGCCGCTCAGCGCCCGCATGTACAGCCGGCCTGCAGCAGCTGCGCAAGAAAAGCACAGAAACAGCAGGCTATGCAGCAGCAGCAGAAACACCCAACATACAACCCCTGTTACTAAGCCACAGCAGCAGCAGCAGCAGCAGCAGCAGCAGC
>NW_013576455.1:0-970 GCF_000499745.2 Eimeria mitis
ATATATATATATATATGTATACACATATATATACAATATAATATATATATATATATATATATATATATATGTGTATAAATATAAACTAGATATGCACAACGGTGTCTTGTGTATCGTTAAGTTTTTGTAGTCTGTATACAAGTGCTCTGGCTTCTGCTGCAGCAGCAGCAGCAGCAGGAAGGTCACTTGCTTCTTGTGCTGCGATCTGCCAGTCCCTAAACTGTCTCTTTAGTTCTTCTATAGCATATGGGGGAGAGGAGACAATATTATTGTTTATATTATTTATATTTAGGGCCCATAGATCTATAGTTTCTTTGAGATATATATTAAGAGAACAAAGAAGTGAATATTCTATAGAGATGAGTGTGATACGTGCTGCAGCACGAGAGGCCTTAACTGCTGCTGTGTTTGCTGCTTCTTCTGCTTCTAGTAGTGCTGCAGTATCTGTTGCATGCGCAGCAGCAACAAGAAAACTATCTGCTGCTGCAGCACCATCAGCAGCACGTCTCCTCTCTGCATGCAGTCTCTCTAGCAGCTGCTGCAGCAGCGCAGCACCTGTAGGTGTCTCCGATTCTATAAAGGGCATATCTGTCTCCTTTTTTAGTCTCCATCTTAGTTTATTAAATACTGCTTCAGCTGTATCTGCACTCTCTATAGACTGCAACGCAGCAGCACGTATATTATGTATATGTGCCTGCTGCAGCGCGGAGACACCTTGCTGCAGCAAAGGAGACAGATCAGGGAAAGATTGAAACCTTAAGTGAAACTCCATTGCTGCTGTCTTTGCTCTCTCATTCACTGCATGCAAACGCTCGCATGCAGCCCCAACTGTCTCCGCGTTCTCGCTCCCCTGCAGCGCCCTTCTTGCTGCAAGGTGCTGCCGCAGCAGCTCACCTAGCTTCGTCCCCAGGTCTTGCTGCAGCAGCTCTTCTATCAGCTCAGGCAGCAAAGGGTCCTCTTGCTGCTGCTG
>NW_013576455.1:1045-1734 GCF_000499745.2 Eimeria mitis
TGCTTTCGCTGCTGCTGCTGCTGCTGCTGCTGCTGTTTCTGCTGGTGCTGATGCAGCAGCTGCAGCAGCACGCTGTGTGTTCTCTGTAGGGCCTCCATGAGTCTCTGGCTGTTTGCTGCATACCCCAGTGTTGCTGCCTTTACACCCGAGAGGAGACTGGCCTGCATGCGGTTGGCTAGCTGTGCTGCTCGCTGTCTCCGCGTGCATGCAGCGTATATTGTCTCCATCTGTCTCCTCGTCCCTACAAAGGTATTCACGGCGATGCTGCTGCAACCGCTGCAGTTGCTGCAGCTGCTGCAGCAGTCCCCCACACCACCCCCACCACCGCCCCCGCTGCTGCTGCTGCTGCTGCTGCTGCTGCTGTTGCTGCTGTCGCTCCCCTGGCGCGACTGCAGCCGCACCAGAGTTCTATAGGCTCTGTGTGCCTGCTGTGTCTCTGTCTTTGCTGCTTCAGTTAGAGACTGCAGGTGTATAGCAACAGCCCGCAGCAGGCTCTTGCTGCTGCTGCCCCATACCCTGCTTGCTGCTGCAGCAACAAGCGGCAGCGGCCGCTGCAGCGGCAGCTCCTGCTGCACCAGAGCCCAAGCCTTCTCTTCGGCTGTATGCAGCAGCTGCTGCAGCGCACTGCATGCAGCACGCAGCCCCGTCTGGAGGGTCCTCACCTGTACGAGCCCCACATGCTGCTGCTG
>NW_013576456.1:0-457 GCF_000499745.2 Eimeria mitis
ATCTGTGCAAAACCCATGCGCAAACAAACAGTCACTTGCTGCAGGGTCTGGTTGTCCATATACTGGAGTTACCGGTGCTTCTGCCACATCTGGGGCTAATCCGCAACGCTTGTGTTTCCATGACGGTCGTCATCTGTCCCCACTCCACCTTTTGTCCAAACAGGCTTGGCTGCGAAAACTCATTTGCGGAAACTTCAGGTTTACCTGTAAGCCTTGCCGTCTAGGCTGACTTCGGAGCTGGGAATAACAGGCTGCTCAGTCACGCTTGGGGTCCTTGAAGTGCGGTCCACTATCCCGTCTGCAGCCGATGTGCCTGTCTTATGCGTCGCGGCAGTCAAAGTCGGATTGTCCTGGACATTAGGCACTAGCCGCATCAGCGACACGAATGGCACAGAGCCTAGATGCCATTCTTTCGGGTTCCCGCATAACCCGCGGATGCTGCAGCAGTGACCCGTCA
>NW_013576456.1:557-1823 GCF_000499745.2 Eimeria mitis
GAGGTTGCTGCAAGCACAGAATACTCCGCAAGAGCTACCCGGTTCATATTCAGAAAGCCCTCGCACAAACCGAATGCCGTATGTGCGAAAGCCACCACTGGTTGTGCTAACTCTGGCACCCACTACGCCCATTTCGAACACGTCCACTCACCCGTAAGCGTATGCCAAATTCGCATCGAATGTCGAGGGCATTGATGACCTTCCTTGGTAACCAAAGAAGTGCGTCACCGCCTGGAACTTTCCAGAGTAGCGGCCTATGGATGCCCTGTACTCCAGCTCCTCCTTGACCATTTGGGCTAATAGCTCCTCCGTCTCTAGGCGTTCGAAGCGAATCTAAGATATCGCAAGCGAGAGAAGACAAGAATACGGAAGGGTCAGATGTGCTATCTGTCCCTCAACTGCCACACCATTGCAACTGCTGGAGGTGGGTTTATGCTTATGGCTTACCTCCCCCATGTCTACTTGGACGAGCTCTCTGCGAATGAATTTCGGGAAAGTCTTGAACAGGGCAGCGCTCCATGGTGTTAATCGCCAGTTCCAGCTGTCCGGTTCGTTTGAGGCCCAACTATCCACATCCATGAGTTGTTGCTGTGTTCACAACCATACCAACACAGCACACAGCGCAAATGAGGAAGCTGTCCGAATGCTGCAGATTCGGCTGGTCCGCAGCTGCCTAATTGCAGCTACGCAAGACGTCATCGTTCTAGAACATTTTGATATGGGGTTGCACTAGCTGCAATCTACAGGTAAGCATGTTCTCCAGTCAAGTGGAATTAAATGTTACCACCTAGCTAAATCGCACGCTACACCTGCTGACCGCTAGCTAGCTCCGATTTACTAGCGGCAGAGTGGGACTAGCGGCATCTGGCCCGCTGCGTGCACCTGCGGTTCGGCTGAGGAGCAGCAAATGTCTAGCTATCTAGGTACGAGCACTACCTGGGCTTTCTTCATCTCTCCCTTCGCTTGTGCTTCTCTGATGATTCTTCGGAGCTCTGCCAACAGGATCTTCATGTTCGGCAGGTGCATTAAAAGCGCGTCTGGAATTAAGACCGTTCCGAAGTTCCTTCCCAACTCAGCACGACGGCAGACGACGTCTGCAATGTCCTGAATGCATTTTCGTTGAACCGGAGCCAAACTGCTACTGACACCCCCAGTAATGTGGAACAGAAACGCGTGCGTTTAACTTTCATCTGCGTTCCCTTCTGAGGCTATCAAGTTTCACCCACCTGTACGACGTGCAGAAGTGTCTTGTCGGCAGCCCCATAC
>NW_013576457.1:0-198 GCF_000499745.2 Eimeria mitis
GCAGCAGCAGCAGCAGCAGCAGCAGCAGCAGCAGCAGCAGCAGGAGAGGTAGCAGAGGCAGCAGCAGGAGCAGTAGCAGCAAAAATTACTTCTTCAGTAATATATTGTGAAAAGCAGTAAGAGATTATAGCTGCTGCTGCTGCTGCTGCTGCTGCTGCTGCTGCTGCTGCTGCTGCTGTTGCTGCTGTTGCTGCTGCT
>NW_013576457.1:221-431 GCF_000499745.2 Eimeria mitis
CCGCTGCTGCTTCAACTGATACCGCCACTGCTACTATCACCTTGCTGTTGCTGTTGCTGCTACTGCTGCAGTTGCTGCTGCTGCAGCTGCTGCTGTTCGTGCTACTACTTCTAGGAAGTGTTGTTGCAGCAGCAGCAGCAGCAGCAGCAGCAGCAGCAGCAGCTGGCACCTGTTTCAGTTCTTTTAGGAGATGCTGCTGCGTCTTTTTCA
>NW_013576457.1:684-1699 GCF_000499745.2 Eimeria mitis
TGGCACCTGTTTCAGTTCTTTTAGGAGATGCTGCTGCGTCTTTTTCAGCTGTATCTCCTTCAGCTCCATTCGATGAATTTCTTTTCTCATTGCTGCTAACTCTGCCTGCATGCAGCAGCAGCAGCAGCAGCAACAACAGCAGCAGCAGCAGCAGCAGCAACAGCAGCAGCAGCAACAGCAGCAGCAGCAGAAGCAGTATAGATAGATAGATAGATAGATAGATAGATCTACATACACACAATAAATATATAAAAACACTTAAACAAAAAAAGAAACAAACAAACAAACAAACAAAGTAAACAAAAATAAAAAAGTAAAAAAAATAAAAAATAAGAAAAAATAAAAAAAATAAAAAATATATATATATTACCTGGCCTATGTTGGGGTCCACAGCGTCTTGTATTTCTTTTTCTATTTTTATTTTTCTCTCCCAAAGGGCAACCTGTCTCTCCAGGTCTAATAACTCCTCTAAACTTGAATCTCTCTCTTTCTCTGCATCCTGTAAACCCTAAACCCTAAACCCTAAACCCTAAACCCTAAACCCCAAACCCTAAACCCTTAGCCCTAAACCCTAAACCCTAAACCCCAAACAATAAACCTAAACCCCAAACCCTAAACCCTAAACCCCAAACCCTAAACCCTAAACCCTAAACCCCAAACCCTAAACCCCAAACCCCAAACCCTAAACCCTAAACCCTAAACCCTAAACCCTCGACCCTGACCTGTACACAATTAAGTAGTTTATTTTTTTCTTGTTCTTTTTCAGCGAGTTGTGTTTGTGTTTCATCGATTATAGTTTTTGTTTGGCTTTCGTGTTTATTTTGTTCTTCTTTAAAACAAACAAGCTGTCTCCCCATTCTATCTACAATATAATCTATTTCATTTAATTCTTTTTTTATTTTTTTTATTTCTTTTTTTATTGTTTCTGCTTCTTCACTCAGACGGTGGCTGTGCTGCTGACGAATCAGCAACTCGTCTTTCTTTGCTGCTATCTAAAAAAAAAAAAAAAAAAAAA
>NW_013576457.1:1758-1913 GCF_000499745.2 Eimeria mitis
TATTTATGCTCATTTACTTTTTTTTATTTTTTTTATTTTTTTTATTTTTTTTTATATACTTTTATATTTCGTCAACATTCGACTCTACTATATGTCATTTTCTTCTGTATCCATTTCTGTATGCATATATATATATATATATATATATATATATA
>NW_013576458.1:0-1384 GCF_000499745.2 Eimeria mitis
GCAGCAGCTGCAGCAACTGCAGCAGCTGCAGCAACTGCAGCAGCTGCAGCACTTGCCACTGCAGCAGCAGCAGCAGCAGCAGCAGCTCCTGCAGCACCAGCAGCAGCAGCAGCAGCAGCCATTCCTGCAGCAAGAGCAGCAGCACGATGCTGGGGCTGCAGCAGACCCTCGCTATATATCGACGCAGCAGGAGCTGCTGCTGCTGCAGCAGCAGATGCTGTGGATGCAGCAGCAGCAGCAGCAGCAGCAACAGCAACTGCAGCAGGGTGGAGGACACCAGCCGGTTCAGCAGCAGCTGCAGCAGCAGCAGCCGAAGGAGCTGCAGCAGCAGCATCAGCTGCAGCAGCAGCAGCTGCTGCAGCAACAGAAGCAGCAGCAGCAGCAGCAGCAAGAGCAGCAGCACGTGCCCTTCCAGGCAGTAGCTCCTGGGTACCAGCCCCTGCCTGAGGCAGCAGCAGCAGCAGCAGCAGCAGCAGCAGCAGCAGCAGTTTCTGCTGTACCTGCAGGACTACCGGGGCAGCCGCCTCTCAGCAGCAGCAGCAGCAGCAGCAGCAGCAGCAGTAGCAGCAGCAGCAAACAGCAGCAGCAGCGGCCGCGAAAGCGAAATGATAAGCGCCGCCAGCAGCAGCAGCAGCAGCAGCAGCGGCCGCAGCAGCGTCAGCGTCAGCAGCAGCAGCAGCAGCAGCTGCTGCTGCAGCAGCAGCAGCTCGAAGACATCGATCCTTGGGGTCCTGCATCCCCGGCGGATGTACCAGCAGCAGCTGCTGCTGCTCCTGCTGCTGTGCTGGAGCAGCAGCACCAGCAGCAACAGCCGCAGCAACAGCAGCAGCAGCAGCAGCAACAGCTGCAGCAGCAGCAACAGCAACAGCAGCAGCAGCAGGAGGAAGGACAGTGGCTCAATGGTAGCAGCAGCAATCTTGCTTCTGCTGCTGCAGACAGTGAATCTCCTACTGCAGCAAAACAGCCCCAGCAGCAGCAGCAACAGCAGCAGCAACAGCAGCAGCAGCAGCAGCAGCAGCAGCAGCAGCGATCGATGAGCAGAGAAGATACCGTCAGCGATTGCTGCAGCAGCGGCAGCAGCACGAGGCTGCGCCGCTCAGGCCGACAGCCTGTGCCTTCTTCTCGGTTTGCTGCTGATGGTTTTTCTTCTGCTGCTGCTGCTGCAGCAGCAGCAGCAGCAGCAGCAGATGATGATGCTGATGAGGATTGGTGTGGTTCTGCTGCTGCAGCAGCAGCAGCAGCAGATGGTGATGCAGCAGCAACGCCGCTGCTGCCGAACAACATATACACCGCCAGCTTTAATCCTTCATTCGAAGCAGCAGCAGCAGGAGCAGCAGCAGCAGGAAGGATGTGGATCGTCTGCGTATCCCCTGGCAGCCTCCTT
>NW_013576458.1:1640-1844 GCF_000499745.2 Eimeria mitis
TAGCTGCTGCTGCTGCTGCTGCTGCTGCTGCTGCTGCGCCTGCAGCAAGTGCTGCTGCTGGTGCTGCTGCTGCTGCTGTTCGGGGCCGCGGGGCAGCTGGAAAGGCAGCAACTCGCAGCAGCAGCAGCAGCAGCAGCAGCAGCAGCAGCAGGAGCAGCAGCAGCAGGAAGGATGTGGATCGTCTGCGTATCCCCTGGCAGCCTC
>NW_013576459.1:0-2295 GCF_000499745.2 Eimeria mitis
TTTTTTTTTTTTTTTTTTGGTTCTTTGTTGGACTTGTTTATTTTTTTTATTTTCAGTTTTTTATTTTATTTTGTTTCTTTACTTTTTATTTTTTACTCGTTTTATTTATTTATTTATATTTTTATTTATTTATTTATTTATTTATTTATTTATTTAGTTGGTTACTCTAGAGAGGTTTTATAGAGTAGAGTTTAGGGTTTAGGGTTTAGGGTTTGGGGTTTAGGGTTTGGGGTTTAGGGTTTAGGGTTTGTAGATAGAGATAGAGAAGCCAGAAAAAGAAGAAGAGAAACAACAAACAGTAGAAGCAACAAACCCTAAACCCTAAACCCTAAACCCTAATCTATGAGTTGCATATACACCCCAAAACAAAACAGAACAAAACGAAACAAAAACAAAACAAAAACAGAACAAAAACAAAACAAACGGAAACAAAACAAAAACAAAACAACAAAAAACAAAATACAAAACAAAAAAAATAAAAAGGGTTCTCGATGATGAAACCACAACAAAAGACAAAAAGAAAAAGAAAAGCAGCGAGCAACAAAGAGACAAAAAAACAAAGATACATTTACGTTTTATATAATAAAAAACAAACAAAAAAAAGAAAGAAAACAAAAAAAAAGAAAAAACAAAATATTAACAAACAGCCGACGCAAAACAAAAACAACAAAAGCACTAGATATACAAACCCTAAACCCTAAACCCTCACAAAACCCTAACCCGGTTACAACAGCTACAGCTAGCTGCAGCTAGCTACAGCTAGCCGCAGTAACATATACAGCTAGCTACAGCTAGCTACAGCTAGCTATGCTGGATAGGGCGTTTCACAGCCCCCACCGCCACCAAACCCTAAACCCTAAACCCTAGTTCCTTTCTCAACACGAGACAAACGCCACAATAAAACCCTTTTGGCTAGCTACAGCTAGCTAGCTAGGGTCTAGCTAGCTACAGCTAGCTACAGGGTCTAGCTAGCTGCAACTAGTTGCAGGCTCTGGCTAGCTAGCCACAGGTAGCTCCAGCTAGCTAAGCCCTACACTTGCAGCTAGCTGTAAGACTTGGCGAGCTGCAGCTAGCTGCACGTTATAGCTAGCTGCAGCTAGCTGACGCACAGCAGCTAGCTGCAGTTATAGCTAGCTGCAGCTAGCTGCAGTTATAGCTAGCTGCAGCTAGCTGATGCATTGCAGCTAGCTGCAGCAAGCTGCAGCTAGCTAGAGGGTGTCTTGGAGGCGGGGGCCTCAGCAGTTATGGCCCAATGCAGCATCAAACCCTAAACCCTAAACCCTAAACCCTAAACCCTAAACCCTCAACACTATAAACCCTTAAACCCTAGACCTTTAGCCCTGAACCCTAAACTGTAAACACTAAACCCTAAACCCTAAACCCTAAACCCTCATTCTCACTGCGCAGTACACCTGACCATCGTTTGCTGTATTCGGCGCTCCACAAACCCTAAACCCTAAACCCTAAACCCTAAACCCTAAACCCTAAACTTTAAACCATAAACCCCAAACCCCTAGATTATAAACACTAAATTCCGGCTATTAATAAGAGTCGTTTCATCGCCTCCAGCCGCTGAGGGTTTGTGGGGGGTTTAGGGTTTAGGGTTTAGGGTTTAGGGTTTAGGGTTTGGGGGGCCCCCCGGTGTAGGGGGGCCCCCACCCCCCAAGGTACAGTGTATGCTGCGTTTTTGTTTGTGTATTATTATAATATAAATAAAAAATAAATTAATATTTTGTTTTGTTTGTCTTTTGAGCTGATAAATAAACAAAAAGGAGGGGCCCCTCGCTCTCTACCTTGGGGCCGCAGCAGCAGCAGCAGCAGCAGCTGCTGCTGCAGCAAAGACACAGCAGCAGCAGCAGCAGCAGCTGCTGCTGCTGCTGCTGCTGCTGCGGAATTTTGTGTGTCTTTTAATTATTTTTATTTGGAGTACCCCCCTATTAGGCTTGGGGGGTTTAAAGGGCGAAGACAGCAGCAGCAGCAGCAGCAGCAGCAGCAGGATCCGCTGCAGCAGCAAGAGCAGCAACAGCAGCAGCAACAGCAGCAGCATCAGCAGCACATCAATTTGACGCTCTTTTGCTTGCTCTTCCATCCTAAACCCTAAACCCTAAACCCTAAATAAAATATTTTGTGTACGTTCCAGCTATAGAGGCGGAATTTAAGGGTTTAGGGTTTTAGGGTTTTAGGGTTTAGGGTTTAGGGTTTAGGGTTTAGCTCTCACCCTAGGGAGGATCCATGCCCCTGCTCGAATGGGACTGACTCGGAGCCCAAGTGCAGCAGCAGCAGCAGCAGCAGCAG
>NW_013576459.1:2347-6862 GCF_000499745.2 Eimeria mitis
TAGGTGCCCCCCTTTGTTGTTTGCATGCAGCAGCAGATGAGAGAACAAACCACCCCTCCTGCAACACAGGACGAGGGGCCCCCCGAGGGTACGGGGGGCCCCCCCCTAGATACACAGGGGGGGGGCCCCCCAGCCTTGGGGGGCGGGGAGGAGGGGCCCCCCTCTGCTGCGCAAGAGGGTACTCCTCTTGCTGCAGCTGAACCCTCTTCTGCTACGGGGGGGCCCCCAACAGCAGCAACAGAGGGGCCCCCAGCAGCAGCAACAGAGGGGCCCCCAGCAGCAGCAACAGAGGGGCCCCCAGCAGCAGCAATAGGGGGGCCCCCAGCAGCAGCAACAGTGGAGCCTCCAGCAGCAGCAACAGAGGGGCCCACAGCAGCAGCAACAGAGGGGCCCCGAGCAGCAGCAATAGGGGGGCCCCCAGCAGCAGCAACAGTCGAGCCTCCAGCAGCAGCAACAGGGGGGCCCCCAGCAGCAGCAGCAGATGGCGCGTCTTCAGAACCGGGGGGGCCCCCCAGGGGCCCCCCACCTAGGGGAGCCCCCCACATAGAGGGTTTGGGGGCCCCTGCTGCTGCTGCTGCTGCGGAGCCTCATGTTTCAGACGGGGGGCCCCCCAGTGCTACTAGGGGCCCCCTGTTTGTTGTAGAGGGTACTGAACCCTCCTCTGGTGGGGGTGAGGGGCCCCCCTTGCACAGCAACTGGGGGCCCCTCGGGGGGCCCCCCAGAGGGTTGCTGGGGGCCCCCCTTCTTCTCCCCGCAGCCCGCATGCAGCAGATACAACAGACAGGGGGGCCCCCAGAGGAGAGGGGGGCCCCCAGCTCTGTTGCTGGGGGCCCCACCCAGGGGCCCCCAGCAGCAGAAGCCAGTGAAGGTCAGTGCAGCAGCAGCCCACTACTGCAGCAAATGCAGGGGGGCCCCCCTAAGGAGCAGGGGGCCCCCAGGTACCCTGGGGGGCCCCCCATCCTCCCTAGGCGGTATAGCGGCTCGTCGCGGGGCCCCCCCTCTGTTGGGGGCCCCCCCTCTGTTGGGGGGCCCCCCTTCCCCTCGGTACCCTGCGCAGCAGAAATACAACACCCTGATGAGGGGGGCCCCCACCCGGGTGAGGGGTCCCCGCGGGGGCCCCCCCAGGGGCCCCCGCAGGGGCCCCCGCAGGAGCCCCAGCAATCTGATGAGGGGGGCCCCCAGCAGCCTGCTGAGGGGGCCCCCATAGAACCTATGGGGGCCCCCCGCCGTGCTGAGGGGCCCCCAGAGGGGGCCCCTCAACTGTCTGAGGGGCCCCTACAACCTGCTGAGGGGCCCCCCCAGCAACAGGTTGCTGGGGGGTTGGGGGCCCCCCAACAAGCTGGGGGGCCCCCACAATCTGCTGATGGGGCCCCCCAGCAAGGTGAGGGGGCCCCCCTTCACCGCAGTCCTCATCTGCTGTTATCAGGGGCCCTGGGGGCCCCCCATCCTCCTCCTACCCCCTCGGATGCCTCTCACCACCAAACACCAGCAACACAACCAGGGGCCCCTGGAACCCCCGATACCCATGGGGCCCCTGGGGCCCCTGATATTGATGGGGCCCCTGAGGGCCCTGGGGCCCCCTATACCCCCGGGGCCCCTGACACCCCTGGGGCCCCCTGTACCCCTGGAACCCCCGGGGCCCCTGGGGCCCCCGGGGCCCCCTATACCCCTGGGGCCCCCGGGGCCCATGGGGCCCCAGGGGCCTCTGATACTGAAGGGGCCCCTGAGGTTGATGGGGCCCCTGAGGCTTCTGAGGCGGATGGGGCCCCTGGGACCCCATCTTCAGCTGCTGCTGCTGCTGCTGCAGCTGCTGATGGGTTTAATATGAGGACCTTCACATCTCCTGCAGCCCCTACGGAGTTTGGGGGGCCCCCGGGGGGCCCCCAAACCCATCAGGGGGGCCCCCCTGATACTGTGGAGAAACCAGCGGAGGGTACTGCTGCTGCTCGCATCCCCCCCAACAACCAAACCCACACACAAAAGAAAAAAACAATACGGGGGCCCCCCCAGGGGCCCCCACAGGTGCCCCCCCAGGGGCCCCCACAGGTGCCCCCCCAGCGGCCCCCTGAGGAGCCCTCGCAGGGGCCCCCCAAGGGGCCCCCGCCGGGGCCCCCGCAGGGGCCACCACAGGGGCCCCCCGAGGCGTCTGCGCTGGCGGCTGCTGGGGGGCCGCCTTTGGGGGGCCCCCCAGAAGTTTCTGCAGCAGCGCAGCGACGGGGGCCCCCTGAAGGGCCCCATGAGGGGCCCCCGCAGGGGCCCCGAAGGGGGTCTGCTGAGGGGCCCCCCACACGCATGCAGAGCGTGAGGACAAGAGGGAGAGGCAGGGGGCCCCCACCGTATTCAGACGTCAGCGACAGCAGCAGCAGCGATGCTAATGAAGCTCCGGGGGGCCCCCAGGGGCCCCCTGGGGCCCCCAAGGTAGGTGGCGTGAGGGGGGCCCCCGCTACTGTACCCTCGCTTGCAGTTGAGGAAGGGGGGCCCCCAAACCGCAACCAGCAGCAACAGCAGCAGCAAGAGGAACAGCAGAAGGAGGAGCAGCAACTGCAGCAGCAGCAGCAGCAGCAACAGCAGCAGCAGCAGCAGCAGCAGCAGCAGCAGCAAGGCGGCAGCGTGAAGGGGGTCTTAGCCAGCCTTTGGAGTCGCTTCCGCTGGGGCCAGGCTCAACCAGAGCAGCAGCAGCAGCAGCAGCAGCAACAGCAGCAGCAGCAGCAGAAAGAGCAGCAGCAGCAGCAGAAAGTGCAGCAGCAGCAGCAGCAGCAGCAGCGAGAGCCTCACCACCTCCGCCGTCCTCGGCGCGTAAGCGGAGCATTCGGGCAGCTGAAAGGAGACACAAAGCTGCTGCAGCAGCAGCAGCAGCAACAGCAGCAACAGAAGGAGCAGCAGCAGCAGCAGCAGCAGCAAAAGGAGCATCATGGCCACTGGAAGGAACAGGAGCAGCAGACCCAAGAGCAGCAGCAGCATGATGTGCAGCAGCTGCAGCAGCAGCAGCAGCAGCAGCAACAGCATGAGCAAGACCATCAGCAGCAGCTGCTGCAGCAGGAAAAGCAGCAACAGCAGCAGCAACTGCTGCTGCACGAGGGGCAGCAACAGAGGCAGGAGCAGCAGCAGCAGCGGGGAGAGCAGCATCAGCAGCATCAGCAACAGCAGCAACAGCAGCAGCAGCAGCAACAGCAGCAGCAGCGAGTGTTTCACGATAAGATAGCGGGATCGACGGAACATGCAGCAGCAGCAGCTACAGCAGCAGCAGCAGCACCAGCAGCAGCAGCAGCAGCAGCAGCAGCACTTTGCCCCAGTAGTGGCGCCCTAGCGAGGCGGCGAGTCCGAGGCCCCCTTTCGCAGCAGCAGCAGCAGCAGCAGCAGCAGCAGCACGAGGTGCAGCAGCAGCAAGAACTGCAGCAGCAGCATACTCTTGAGCGGCCGGAGATATATGCACCAACAGACAGGCAGCCAGGGCTGCTGCCTGCTGCAGCTGGTTAAGCTTTCTCAAGTCGGAGCCGCAGAAGGGGGAGACAGCAAACTTCATTTTTGTGTCTCCTTCGCATCCAAATAGTAATTCGTTCTGCTGCTGCTGCTGTTGCTGCTGTTGCTGCTGCTGCTGCTGCTGCTGCTGCTGCTGCTGTTGCTGCTGTTGCTGCTGCTGCTGCTGCTGCTGTTTTTGTTGGTGCTGCTGCGGCTTCTGCTGCCTTTTATACTGCTGCCGGTGCCGTTTTGTGTATTTTTCTGGTGCTGCAACACTCTATGCTGCTGCTGCTGCTGTTCGTGTTGCTGCTGCTGTTGCTGCCGCTGTTGTTACTGCTGTTGCTGTTGTTGCTGCTGTTGTTGCTGTTGCTGCTGCTGCTAGCATCCCTGCCGCTTATACGTTTGGTGGGGTTGTTGCTGCTGCTGCCTGTTGCTGTTGCCTCAGTGTCTGCTGCAGCAGTAACTGCTTCTCTATCTGCTGCTGCTCCTGCTGCTGCTGCTGCTGCTGCTGCTGCTGCTGCTCACTGTCTCCGCCCTGGCCTCTTCCGCGTCTCCTTTCGCTCCCAGGAGGATGCAGGTAACCCCACAAATGCTGCTGCTGCTGCTGTTGCTGCTGCTGTTGCTGCTGCTGCTGCTGCTGTTGCCGCTCCTACTGCTGCTGCTGTTGCTGCTGCTGCAGTTTGTGTTGCTGTTGTTGCTGCTGCTAGCGTTTTTTTCTGCTGTTGCTGCTGGTGCTGGTGTTGCTGTTGTTGCTGCTGCTGCTGCTGCTGCTGCTCGTAGTGGTGTTGCTGCTGTCGTCGTTGCTGCTGTTGCTGCTGCTGCAGTTTCTGCTGCTGCAGTTTCTGCTGCTGCTGATTCTGCATGGCAGTTGCAGCTCTGCTGCTGCTCGTGCTGCTCACTGTCTGCTGCTGTTGCTGCTTCTGCCGCTGCTACTATTTCTGCTGCTGCTGCTTCTACTGCATCTTCTGCTGCTGCTGCTGCATCTTCTGCTGCTGCTGGCGCTGCAGTTGGCGGCGCTGCAGCAGAAGGAAGCACTGGAGAGTCTCCTCAGGTGGA
>NW_013576459.1:6962-7188 GCF_000499745.2 Eimeria mitis
CTGCTGCTGCTGCAGATGCGTTGCTGCCAGCAGCTGTTCCTCGCCGCCTTTTGGAGTGCCCAGACGGCAGCTCGCTGCTGCTGACGCATGCACCGCCTGCAGCAGCAGCAGCAGCAGCAGCAGCAGCAACAGCAGCAGCAGCACATGCATCTGCTGCTGCTGCTGCTGCTGCTGGCGCTGCAGTTGGCGGCGCTGCAGCAGAAGGAAGCACTGGAGAGTCTCCTCA
>NW_013576459.1:7595-8727 GCF_000499745.2 Eimeria mitis
GCGCTGCAGTTGGCGGCGCTGCAGCAGAAGGAAGCACTGGAGAGTCTCCTCAGGTGGAAAGCACAGCAGCAGCAGCAGATGCAGCAGCAGCAGCAGCAGCAGCAGCAGCAGCAACAGCAGCAGCAGCAGCAGCAGACAGAGGAGAGAGTTTAAATAGAAGCAAAACCCCCATTGCTTTGAGGCCTCTTCGTCAGCGCATGCAAACACAAAAAGAAATAAAACAAAAAACTAACACAGCAACGTCTAGACACCGTAAGATATATCCAAAGGGTTTAGGGTTTAGGGTTTAGAGGGTTTAGGGTTTAGGGTTTATACGGTTTAGGGTTTAGGGTTTAGAGGGTTTAGGGTTTAGAGGGTTTAGGGTTTAGAGGGTTTAGGGTTTAGAGGGTTTAGGGTTTAGGGTTTAGGGTTTAGAGCGTTTAGGGTTTAGGGTTTAGAGGGTTTAGGGTTTAGAGGGTTTAGGGTTTAGGGTTTATGTCGTTGTGTACAGTCCGCCGTCTGTACGTTTCCCTTCCGTCTGCTGCTGCTACTCATTTGGGCCCCCACAGCTCAGACCCTGCAGCAGCAGCAGCAGCAGCAGCAGCAACACCAGCAGCAGCAGCAGCAGCAGCAGAAGCAGCAGCAGCAGAAGCAGCAGCAGCTTCGTTTTGTCTGCTGCCTGTTATTTCTGCTGAGGCCCCTCCCCCAGAAGATTTAGTTTTCTGCATACCGCAGCAAACAGCAGCAGCAGCAGCAGCAGGAGCAGCAGCAGGAGCAGCAGCAGCAGCAGCAGAAGCAGCCGAAGCAGCAGCAGAAACAGCAGCAGCAGCTACAGCTTCCCCTACAGCAACAGCAGCGGCAGACGCAGCCGCAGCAGCAGCAGCAGAAGCACCAGCAGCAGCAGCAGCAGCAGCAGCAACAGCAGCAGCAGCAGCAAAAACAACAACTGTACGCGTGCGTTGCTATCCTTTGGGTTTGGTGGGAATGTCTGCTGCTGTGTATCTGCTGGAGCTGCTGCTGCCGGTGTTTGCTGCTGCTGTTGCTGCTGTTAAGCCGCTGTGCATTGCTTGGATGCCTCGAGCAGACAGCAGCAGCAGCAGCAGCAGCAGCAGCAGCAGCAACAGCAGCAGCAGCAGCAGCAGCAACAGCAGCA
>NW_013576459.1:9504-10104 GCF_000499745.2 Eimeria mitis
TTCCTAAAAGAAACGAAAACACTGAACCCTGCTATCTACATGTAAACCCTAAACCCTAAACCCTAAACCCTTAAATCAGAAACCCTAATTTTATTTTCCGTCTCCTTAGCGTTGTTACTCCTCCTTTGTTCTGCTGCTGCTGCTGCTGCTGCTGTTGCTGCTGCTGCTGCTGTTGCTGCTGCTGCTGCTGTTGTTGTCGCTGCTGCTGCTGCTGCTGCTGCTGCAGGTGCGATTGAGGGGCCCCCAACCTTGCGTTGAGGCAGTGGGGCCCCGCCTCCCGCTGCTGCTGCTGCTGCGGTCGCTGCAGCAGCTGCTGCAGCAGGGGGCCCCCACTGTGGTGTATAGGCAGGTCAGCAGAGAGTTTATAATAAAATAATTATATTATTTTTGTTTTTATATTTTTTTATTTATATAATATATATTGTTTTATTTATATATTTAACTATAATTATATACACTATATAATTAAGGACAGCAGCAAGTGTTGCTGCTGTTGCTGCTGCTGCTGCAGTTGTTGCTGCACTTGTTGTTGCTGCTGCTGCAGGAGTTGCTGCTGAGACAGCAGCAGCAGAGCCTACGGTGGCCCTTGTAAGCAGCATG
>NW_013576459.1:10204-10510 GCF_000499745.2 Eimeria mitis
TTGCTGCTGCTGGTGCAGTTGCTGCTGCTGCTGCAGTTGCTGCTGCTGCTGCTGCTGCTTTTCTTTTCAGATTGATTTGGGGCCTCGACCGACGCAGCAAACGCTAATGGCGGTAGCAGCAGCAGCAGAATCTGCTGCTGCTGTTGCTGCGGTATGGAGAGAGCAGCAGAAGCAACAGCAGCAGCAGCAGCAGCAGCAGCAGCTGTTGCTCTTGGGGTGGACTTCCAGTTCGCTGCAGACAGCAGCAGCAGAGCCTACGGTGGCCCTTGTAAGCAGCATGTACACCCTGAAGAAACCCTAGGGTTT
>NW_013576459.1:12030-14783 GCF_000499745.2 Eimeria mitis
AGTGCCTTTGCCTTCTCTTTCTTTCCCGTTGCTGACGGAGGCCCTGATGAAATCTGCTTCACCTTTTGTGTCTCCTCCAGCAGCAGCAGCAGCAGCAGAAGCATCAGCAGCAGCAGCAGCAGCAGCAACAGCAGCAGCAGCAGCAGCAGCTTGTGGGGTCGTCGGGCGGCTACCACTGAGCTCACTTTCAGGTGTACAGGCAGCTCCTGCCGACTTGCTGCTGCAGCAGATGTCCTGCTGCAGTGAAAACGAAACAAAAAACAAAAACCAAGAAACAAAAGAAAAAGAAAAAGAAAAACAAAAAGAAGAAACAGAAACAGAAAAAGAAAATAAAGAAAAAGAAAAGAAAGAAAAAGAAAAAGAAGAAAAAGAAAAAGAAAAAGAAGATGTGGGGTTTATAACATTTGAGCCTCCCTCTGTCTGCGGTGATTTGTTTCTNAAGAAAAAGAAAAAGAAGATGTGGGGTTTATAACATTTGAGCCTCCCTCTGTCTGCGGTGATTTGTTTCTGCTGCTGCAGCCTGCTGCTGATTTGTCTCCTGCAGTAATAGATATGTTGCTGCTGCAGCAGGAGCAGCAAACCAGCAGCAGCAGCAGCAGCAGCAGCAGCAATCTGCTGCTGCTAGGGGCTGAGGCATTTGGGGCCCCCAGCTGCCCCTGGAAGGGACTCCTCGCTTCAGGTGCTGCTGCTGCTGCTGCTCCTGCTGCTGCTGCTGCTGCTGCTCCTGCAGCAGCAGCAGCAGCACCAGCGGCAGCAGCAGCACCAGCAGCAGCAGCAGCAGCAGCAGCAGGAGCAGCAGCAGCAGCAACGCCACATTCAGTATCCAGCAGCGACGAACCCAATGAAGACTCAGACGCCCCAAAAGGAAACCACAGCAGCAGCAGCAGCAGCAGCAGGAGCAGGAGCAGCAGTGGCGTTGCATCTAGGGTTTGTGTGTCGGATGTATCTGGCGGTGAGGGTGTTGAGGGTTTAGAGCAGCAATGGAAGCAGCAGCAAGGACGAGGGTTTAAGGGTTTAGGGTTTGTGGTTTGCTTGGGGGGCAGCTGCAGCAGATACTGCAGCAGCTGCTGCTCTTTTCTTTGTACCCACGAGCAGCAAGCCCTTCATTTATATAAACAAATACTAACCGCTGCAAACCCTCAAGGTCAGTAAACCCTAAACCCTAAACCCTAAACCCTAAAACACTAGTATAGGATATATACAATTGATCGAGGGTTTAGGGTTTTCTAGGGTTTCAGGGTTTTCTAGGGTTTAGAGTTTGCAGAAGAGAAAAAATTTTTCGGTAAGATATAAAAAAACTAGGGTTTAGGGTTTTCTAGGGTTTAGGGTTTAGGGTTTTCTAGGGTTTAGGGTTTGCGTGTAGGGTGTATAAGCACCTGCTTGCCCCCATCAGAGTTTATAGTCCCCTGGGGTTTAGGGGGGCAGCTCATCGGCCCGAAAGGAGAAAACAGAAAAAGATTGATGCAGAGGACGGGCGCTTTCTCTGCTGTTATTAACGCTAAACTCAAGGCAAGAGGGTTTAGGGTTTTCTAGGGTTTAGGGTTTTCGAGGGTTTAGGGTTTTCGAGGGTTTAGGGTTTTCGAGGGTTTAGGGTTTTGGCGGGGGTTCAGAACTCGATAGATAGATAAAACAATAGGCGGTGGTTTAGGGTTTGCATTGACGTAGATTCTATCGTTCATTCACCGCTCAGTATTTAGGGTTTAGGGTTTAGGGTTTTCTAGGGTTTAGGGTTTAGGGTTTAGGGTTTAGGGTTTGTGGTTTCAGGGCCCCGACGGGCGGCTGTGGAGGAGGGTACTGGTGGGGGGCCCCCTTGCTGCTCGCATGCAAATGGCAGCAGAAATATATCGTTTGCTGCAGCAGCAGGAGAGTGCAGCAGCAGCAGCAGCAGCAGCAGCANGCAGCAGCAGCAGCAGCAGCAGCAGCACCGAAGCTAACAAAAGCTCAAGCAAAAGCTATTGCTACTGTAAACCCTAAACCCTAAACCCTAAACCCTAAACCCTAATGCCAGTATAAACTTGACTCTAACACTAACACTGTTTAAACACTAGGGTTTAGGGTCTAGGGTTTAGGGTTTAGGGTTTAGGGTTTAGGGTTTGTGTTGCATCTGATAGAACCCGGCGGTCCCCCTGGCGCAGTGCCTCCACCTGCAGGCGATCACGCAAACCCCCCGCCCCTGCATCATCACGGGTAAACCCTAAACCCTAAACCCTAAACCCTAAACCCTAATTTTTTTTTCAAGCGGGAGATAGAGGTTTCGGGTCTTTAGCAGTAGTTTTAGGGTTTAGGGTTTAGGGTTTAGGGTTTAGGGTTTTCGTCAGGACCTAGGGTTTGTGTTTTTGAGTCGAGGGTTTCGGTGTTTTGCTTCTAACAACGCAGAAATCAGGGTTTAGGGTTTAGGGTTTAGGGTTTAGGGTTTAGGGTTTAGGGTTTGCGTGCAGAGAACTTCTGGCTTCGCGCTGTTTCTGATGCTGCAGCAATGTGGCTGCAGCTGTCTCTAAACCTCAGCATTCAGTTCCCGTCTGGTTTTTCTTTGCTGCTGCAGCTGCAGCAGCAGCAGCAGCAGCAGCAGCAGCAGCGGCAGCAGCAGCAGCAGCAGCAGCAGCAGCAGGGTTTAATTAGGGTTTGTGATAGTAAAAAAGGAGATAAACAAGAAGGGGGTTTGTATTCTTCTTGCTGCAGCATATTTAGATTAAGGGGGTTAGAGTTTGTCTCCTTTTCTTTTGCTGCTGCTGCTGCTGCTGCTGCTGCTTCTG
>NW_013576460.1:0-483 GCF_000499745.2 Eimeria mitis
GGGGCCCTCACAAGGGCCCTTCAGTGGGAGACCCACTGTAAGAGATCACCATCCCCTTGGGGGCCCCCAGGGGGGGGGCCCTCAGTGGGGGGCCCCTCTGTGGGGGCCCCCTCAGTGGGGGGCCCCTCAACGGGGGCCCCCTCAAAGGGGCCCCCCATGAGAGTCTATCAAGGGGAGCCGCTGGGGCCCCCCTAATGTACTTCGTATGGGGGCCCCCCTGGATTTGTTTGGCCCCTATGTAAAATATGATGCCCCTCGGGGGCCCCCCTTTACATTTTCTTGGGGGCCCCTCGAGTACCCTCTTGACCCCTCCCTAGTAGGTCCTTGGGGGCCCCTGGGGGCCCCCCTTAAAATACCTTGGGGGGCCCCCCAGGGGCCCTCCAAGCCCTTCCCTTTGCCCCTACACAATCCTGTAGGGGGCCCCTAGGGGCCCCCCGTACCCTCTCGTAGGAGGCCCTTCGGGGGGGCCCCCAAGGGGGCCCC
>NW_013576460.1:583-1044 GCF_000499745.2 Eimeria mitis
CTTTTGGGGGCCCCTCGAGTACCCACTTGACCCCTCCCTAGTAGGTCCTTGGGGGCCCCTGGGGGCCCCCCTTAAAAGACCTTGGGGGGCCCCCCAGGGGCCCTCCAAGCCCTTCCCTTTGCCCCAACACAATCCTTTAGGGGGCCCCTAGGGGCCCCCCGTACCCTCTCGTAGGAGGCCCTTCGGGGGGGCCCCCAAGGGGGCCCCCTCAAGCTCTTTTGGGGGCCCCTTCATGGGGGGCCCCTGCTGGTTGTTGTTTCGACTCTTAAGGGGGGCCCCCATGGGGAGTCCCCAGGGGCCCCCCTGTTACGTCAGCAGCGAATTTGTTAGGGTTTAGGGTTTAGGGTTTAGGGTTTAGAGGCCTCACCGTAACACAAGCAGTGAGCTTGCCTAGGGTTTAGAGTCTAGGGTTTAGGGTTTAGGGTTTAGGGTTTAGAGTCTAGGGTTTAGGGTTTAGGGTT
>NW_013576460.1:1144-1431 GCF_000499745.2 Eimeria mitis
AGGCCTCACCGTAACACAAGCAGTGAGCTCGCCTAGGGTTTAGAGTCTAGGGTTTAGAGTCTAGGGTTTAGGGTTTAGAGTCTATGGTTTAGGGTTTAGGGTTTAGAGTCTAGGGTTTAGGGTTTAGGGGTTGTTCAACTGGCCTTCTAAGAGAAACAGAGAAAAGCAGAGTTTACAAGGGTTTAGGGTTTACTAGGGTTTAGTGTTTATTGTTTTGTTTTCTCTATAATAAAATAAGAAAGCAAGGGCCCCAACACATTGGCAGGGGCCCCTCTATCTATCACCTG
>NW_013576460.1:1531-1704 GCF_000499745.2 Eimeria mitis
ATAGGGTTTAGAGTTTGTCCAACTGGCCTTCTAAGAGAAACAGAAAAAATCAGAGTTTACAAGGGTTTAGGGTTTACTAGGGTTTAGTGTTTATTGTTTTGTTTTTTCTCTATAATAAAATAAGAAAGCAAGGGCCCCAACACATTGGCAGGGGCCCCTCTATCTATCACCTG
>NW_013576460.1:1847-2002 GCF_000499745.2 Eimeria mitis
CTCCGAGGGGGCCCCCTCAATGCCTAGCTAGTATACCCTGGGGGCCCCCTGTGGGGCCCCCACGGTATACTAGCGGGGCCCCCCACAAGGCCCCCAGGGGGGCCCCCCAGAGCGCCCGGGGGGGCCCCCCAGGGCCCCCAGGGGCCCTCCGTGAG
>NW_013576461.1:0-200 GCF_000499745.2 Eimeria mitis
TGTGCAGCATCTGGATGGAAGGGTGTCGCCACGTTGAGGATGTGATGGTCGCTTTGCAGTCGGGGCTAGAAAACCGGGAACCTCTGGCGGTTGGGGGAGTTGCGGTTCAGGCTGTACGCGTGATATGGTGGAATGAAATGAACTGCAAGGCCGGTTGAGAAGGCTGAGCATTGACTCCTTGGCGTGCGAGTAGAGTTTCA
>NW_013576461.1:544-1730 GCF_000499745.2 Eimeria mitis
CGTTGTGGCTTTATGCGTGATAGACTCGAATGAAATGAACTGCAAGGCCGGTTGAGAGGGCTGAGCATTGACACGTTTGCGTTCGACTAGAGTCTGGAAGTTAGTTGGTCATGCGGCGAGTTGCGAAGGTGAGATATCCCGATTTGAGATATCCCGATTTGAATTTTGCCGCGCATTCCGCCCGTTCAGGGAGTGCGTACTTCGCAAGCTTGGCTGGGTGACGTTGAACCGAGCAAAGCCTGGGAGATGGGCGAGCTTGATGCCTGCGGAAATGCGGCTGATGCTGGGTGTCCTCCATGCGGAAGGTTTGCACGGCAACTGGAAAGCTGCTGCACTGTTCGACAGGCATTGGAATATGCTCAGACGTGTGCAGGATGTGGATGGAAGGGTGTCGCCGCGTTGAGGATGTGATGGTCGCTTTGCAGTCGGGTCCAGAGAACCGGGAACCTCAGGCGGTGGGGAGAGTTGCTGTTCAGGCTGTACGCGTGAACGACTCGAATGAAATGAACTGCAAGGCCGGTTGAGAAGGCTGAGCACTGACTTCTTGGCGTGCGAGTAGAGTTTTAAGTGCGTTGGTCATGCGGCGAGTTGCGAAGGTGGGATATCCCGATTTGAAGTTTGCCGCGCATTCCGCCCGTGCGGCAAGTGCGTACTTCGCAAGCGTGGCTGGGTGACGTTGAACCGAGCAAAGCCTGGGAGATGGGCGAGTTTGATGCATGCGGAAATGCGGCTGATGCTGGTTGTCCTCTATTCGGAAGGTTTGCACGGCAACTGGAAAGCTGCAGCACTCTTCAACAGGCATTGGAATATGCTCAGACGTGTGCAGCATCTGGATGGAAGGGTGTCGCCACGTTGAGGATGTGATGGTCGCTTTGCAGTCGGGGCCAGAGAACCGGGAACCTCAGGCGGTGGGGCGAGTTGCTGTTCAGGCTGTACGCGTGAACGACTCGAAGAACGTGAACTGCAAGGCCGGTTAAGAAGGCTGAGCATTGACTCCTTGGCGTGCGAGTAGAGTTTTAAGTGCGTTGGTCATGCGGCGAGTTGCGAAGGTGCGATATCCCGATTTGAAGTTTGCCGCGCATTCCGCCCGTGCGGCAAGTGCGTACTTCGCAAGCGTGGCTGGGTGACGTTGAACCGAGCAAAGCCTGGGAGATGGGCGAGCTTGATGCATGCGGAAATGCGGCTG
>NW_013576462.1:0-264 GCF_000499745.2 Eimeria mitis
GTCGTCTGCTTCTGCTGTTGCTGCTGCTGACACTCGCACTACTGTCGACGCCTCTATGGCTCCCGCTTCTTCTGCTGCTGCTGCATTGCATGCTTCTCTTGATAGTAGCTTCCCTCCCTCTTGTTTGCCCCGCAGTTTCGGTGGCAGCAAAGGCACCTGGCGCTCCACAGCGAAGAGAGCGGAACTCAGCAGTGGCTGACTGTTGCAGCTCACGGATGCGGCGTTGTCGTTCGGGGGAAAGAGAGGGCATCAGATCAGCGTTTC
>NW_013576462.1:291-873 GCF_000499745.2 Eimeria mitis
GGGAACTCAACATATCTCCCTCCTGCAGACTCTCCAGCACTTCAAGAAGGAGAGTAAAATCTTCAGGCTGTTCCAGTGTAGAAGCAGCTAACTCCAGTCCGGCGAATCGTGTCTGCAGCAGAAAAAAGAAAAACAGAACGCTGGTTTGGTAGTTCCTTACGTTATGTATAGTATCAGCAACGAGAGCTACTTCAGCAGCACGCCAGCAGCAAAAAACCAAAGCAGCAACAGAATAACAAGAACAGCTCTGTTCAAGAAACAGCAGTAATCTCGCACAGCACCAGCATCGGCAGCTTACATATATCCGGGGGTCGTCCATCCAGTGCGTCAGCAGAAGCAGATCGGTTATATCTATGCATGCAAAAGGAGTCATTGAAATGATTCGTTTCATTTTTTCTTTATCTCCTTCATATAAAGTACGCTTGTTTAAAACTTCCTGATCAAGAGATATTGTCGGAATGGAGAAGTGTGGGCACTCAGCAAGCACTTGGCTTGCGAGACCATTAACAGGCAAAGGCCAGACACGGCCCTCGTCGTCAGAATAAAACGCCCCAAAAGAATAAAGTATATCTTCCAAGGGTG
>NW_013576462.1:973-1820 GCF_000499745.2 Eimeria mitis
ACAGTGTGTGTGGCCGATGCAAACTGAACGGAAGCAGGCTCGACACCCCTTGGCTGCTGCTGCAGTTGCTGCAGCTGCAGACAGGACCGTCTGACTGGCCTGCAGTGCAGTGTTCAAGAAATTCGTCAAGTCTACACTCCAGCAGAGACCGAGATCCCCTACTGCTGCTGTTGCTATCAGTTTTGCTTCTCGTTTCACATGCACCGCTATACTGCAGTCTGCTGCTGCAGGAGGTCCCCGCAAGTTCGCAAGGGGGCCTGCTGCTGCTACTATTCACGTCACCGCCCCTGCTGCTCATCTTACTGCCACTGCCCTCACTGCAGTTTGCCTCGTCTCCACATACATTCTGTATGCCCAACTCTTTCGCATCCCTGTCCCCCAGATCGTGCTGCTGCACCTCCAACTGCTCGTACTCCTGCAGTTCGTTCAGGTCAGGCGGAGGGGCAGAGGTGTGCCTGGCTTGCGTCTGCAGCATTTTCTGCTGCGGTTGTGTGTCCTCGGTATCTTCACACGGCTCTGGCGGCCCTAGCTCTGCTGTGTTTGGTGGTGCTGCTGCTTCCGGCGCTGGTGAAATAGGGCAGTCTGTTGTCGCTGCCAGTAATGAAACTTTGAGGTTTGCCTCTGTTCCGTTCGCTGCTGTTCTTGTTTGTCTTGCTGCTGGTACTGCTTCCCCCTCTGCTGCCGGCGCTGCTACAGCGGGAGTCTCTGACCCGGAGGGACTATAGGAACCACTGCCCTCGTACTGGTAATTCAGCTGCTGCTTCGCGAGAGCCTCGTAAGCTGCTGCTTCCGCTGCAGCAGCAGCAACAATTGCATCGACACTGTCTTTTCGTGGGACGGTGCCAGT
>NW_013576463.1:0-295 GCF_000499745.2 Eimeria mitis
GGGGGGGGGAGGAGGGGGAAGGGGAGATATGTTTTGAGGCTGAGACGTCAGCTGGCGGCAGCCAGAAGGAAATGAAAGAAATGAAAAGAAATTAAAATGATGGAGTTCGTGCAGAGGAGCAGAAAAAATAAATGGGGGAAGAAGCTCCCTGTACACCTGAAATTAAAAAAAAATTAAAACGAAAGACGGCTCATATTAAGCGTCGTCCTCTTTTGTGTTTATATCCATGCATGCATGCATTCATGTGTTTGTTTGTTTGTTTGTTTGTTGTTTACACACAGCGAATGGAACTGAT
>NW_013576463.1:395-719 GCF_000499745.2 Eimeria mitis
GCATTCATGTGTTTGTTTGTTTGTTTGTTTGTTGTTTACACACAGCGAATGGAACTGATGATATTCATTACATCTTTGACTCTGTCGCTGCAGGTATGAGGACCTGAAGCAGAGAGAGTAAACCACCTGCTGTTTGTGTGCGGGTTGATTTTTCTGTTTTCTTTTTTTCTTTTTTCTTTTTTCTTTTCTTTTCTGCTTGTAAATGAAAATAAGAAAGGGATAAATACGTTCGCTGGTGACGGGGTTTGTTTAATAAACCCTATATATGTGTATTCATGTGTATAGACGAAGTATTTCGGGGTGTATGTACATATATATATATAT
>NW_013576463.1:867-1155 GCF_000499745.2 Eimeria mitis
AGTGCAGCGTGCTGCTGCTGCTGGCTGCGCATTGCACCGATGAGGTCTGAGCGCGTCAGCATAATTTCTATTTAACTAAAATTCTCTTTAATTGAATTCTTTTCTCCTCAGCAGCAAACATTCACAAATTTATTCTGCTGCTGCTACTAGCACTCGCTCCGGTGTCACTGCAGCTCATATGCTTCGCTCTAGGGTTCAGTCTACTCATCTATATTCTTAAAAAGAATATATATATATATATATATATATATATATATATATATATATATATATATATATATATATATA
>NW_013576463.1:1222-1569 GCF_000499745.2 Eimeria mitis
GTGCAGCATTTGTTTTTTTATTTAAATTCATTGAAAAATATTTATATAATAATATGATAATATATATAATAAAGAAAACATGAAATACATTTTGTTTTTCTAGCCGTTTTATTTATTTCTGGGGCGACAACGACAACACCCCCTTCCTGCACTGTGCTGCTGCATTTTTTATTTTTTTAGTTTTATAGATTAGAATGAAGATAAAAAGAAGTATAAATAAAAAAAAGAAAAAGAAACATAAACATTCTTTTTTCTTATAGATTAGAAAGAAGATGAAAAGAAGTATAAATAAAAAAAGAGAAAGAAACATAAACATTTTTTTTTTTTTTTTTTTTTTTTTTTTTTTT
>NW_013576463.1:1616-1818 GCF_000499745.2 Eimeria mitis
GTCGTATTTGTAGTGAGTTTTCTCCGCTTCGAGTTTATCTATTTTAGAGATAGCTTCCTGTTTTAATAAATTAATTTAATTTAATTTAATTTAATTTATTTTATTGAATATAGTTGAGCTGTATATACACCCGAAAAAAAAAAAAGAAAAAACTCACCTCAAGCTGCTCTTCTGGCGATTCAACTTTCATTTCTACCGGCTC
>NW_013576464.1:0-152 GCF_000499745.2 Eimeria mitis
AACAGTATTAGTATTGTTGTTTTTATTGTTTTATTTATACTCTTCATTCATATAAAGTAATCGTTTTATAGATATCCTTATAAAACCCTAAACCCTAAACCCTAAACCCTAAACCCTAAACCCTAAACCCTAATAACATTGACCCCCCTCCC
>NW_013576464.1:252-1818 GCF_000499745.2 Eimeria mitis
TTCTTTTATACTATATATTATATTATATTATATATTATATATTATATTATATATTATATTATATTATATTATATTTTATTAATATTATTATATATTATATGTGTATTTTCTCTTTATATAGAATAGTAACAGTATTAGTATTGTTGTTTTTATTGTTTTATTTATACTCTTCATTCATATAAAGTAATCGTTTTATATATATCCTTATAAAACCCTAAACCCTAAACCCTAAACCCTAAACCCTAAACCCTAAACCCTAAACCCTAATAACATTGACCCCCCTCCCCCCAATAGAACAAACCCTAAACCCTAAACCCTAAACCCTAAACCCTAGATAACGCGTATTGAATACAGGGATATAAGCAGCCGCATGCATATGAATACGATACAGTATACACCCAAACCCTAAACCCTAAACCCTAAACCCTAGATAAACATAGATATGATCAGCCGCATGCATATGAATATGTTGCATGCATGCATGCAACCCATGCATGCATGCAACACATTCATGCATGCATGCATGCAACACATGCATGCATGCATGCATGCAACACATGCATGCAACACATGCATGCAACACATGCATACAACACATGCATGCATGCAACCCATGCATGCATGCATGCATGCAACACATGCATGCAACCCATGCATGCATGCATGCATGTATGTATATGCATGCAGGCTGTGGTGGTTCCTCGTTCTTTTCGTTTGCTGGATGAGTTAGAGAAAGGCCAAAAAGGGCAGGTTGCTGAGGGGGTCTCCTTTGGCCTAGAGGAGGCAGATGATATAACTCTTACACACTGGTCTGGCACTATCTTTGGGCCCCCAGGAGTAAGTTTATNAGGCAGATGATATAACTCTTACACACTGGTCTGGCACTATCTTTGGGCCCCCAGGAGTAAGTTTATTTATTTATTTGTTTATTTATTTATTTATATTTATATTAGTTTATTTATATTTGTGTTTATTTGTGTTTATTTGTGTTTATTTGTGTTTATTTGTGTTTATTTATATTTATTTATGTATATATAGATGATATAACTCTTACACACTGGTCTGGTACTATCTTTGGGCCCCCAGGAGTAAGTTTATTTATATATTTATTTATTTATATTTGTTTATTTATATTTACTTTTATTTATTTATATTTATGTTAGTTTATATTTGTTTATTTGCGTTTATATTTATTTATTTGTGTTTATTTATTTATATTTTTGGCTTAGAGGAGGCCGATGATATAACTCTTACACACTGGGCCCCCAAGGCTAAGTTTATATATTTATTTATTTATTTATATTTATATTTAGTTATTTATATTTATATTTATTTATTTATATTTATATTTATTTATTTATATTTATATTTAATTTATTTATATTTATATTTATTTATATTTATATAAAGAAAAGGCTGATGATATAACTCTTACACACTTGTCGGGTACTATCTTTGGGCCCCCACGGGTAAGAATATACATATGTTTTTATTTATATTTATTTATTTATATTTATTTATATTTATTTATATTTATTTATATTTATTTATATTTATTTATATTTA
>NW_013576465.1:0-5951 GCF_000499745.2 Eimeria mitis
ACCGTGAAGGGACCACGGTATTTAGGTTCAAATTTGGAGCAGTCAGTGAGGGCCGGCAGGTGTTTGCTGCTAAGCCAGACCTGGCCGCCGACCTTATATTCAACATCGCGGCGACGTAGTACTTCTGGCGCCACTTCGCTTTGCGGATGTGACTCTGCGCACGGTCGCAGAGCTGGCGGAATATCTTGGTCATCGGAGGAGTAAGTGTAGGGGCCAGAGCGCCAACAATGTCCAGGTCGGCAGCAGTGAGGGGGTTCTCCCCTATCATAACCTCGAAGGGCGACAACTCGGTAGATGAATGGCTGGTCGTATTGTATGCCAACTCCAATGCAGGCAGTATGCCTTCCCATTCACGTTCGTCCGCTTGGATATATGTGCGGAGCATCTGTTCAAGCGTGCGATTAACCCTTTCCGTTTGTCCATCAGTCTGTGGATGATAGGGCGACGACATCGCCCTGGTAATGTTAAAGCGGGAGCACAGTTGCTCCCACACTTCAGATTGAAAGCGAGGGTCCCTGTCGGAGACAAGCGTGTCGGGGAAACCATGGTAGCGGATAAGGCGGTCGGCTAGCAACTCCACTGTTTCCGCTGCTGAGTAGGACTTCTTAGCAGGGATGAAGTGAGCCATCTTGCTGAGGGAGTCAACCAGCACAAGAATAGTGTCATCTCCAGTAGTAGTAAGAGGCAAGTCGGTGACGAAATCCAAACTGACGTGACTCCACCTGCGTGAAGGAATAAGCAGCTGCTGTAAGAGGCCGGCGGGTTTCTGGTTAAGCGACTTAGACGCTCGGCACTGGGTTCAGGACTCCACATAAGCGTTGGAGTAGGCACGCATGCCCAGCCAGTAATAGTGTTTGCTGAGGAACAAGCAAGCCTTTTTCTGGCCTCCTTGTCCGGCTGTGACGTGATCATGATGGGTCTACACCACGTGGGTGAGTAATTCGGGAAACTGAGGAACGCATATAAGCCAGAGGTCATTAATGCAAATGTGTAAGTACGGCGGAACATAACGGAAGCTGTAGCGACGATGCTGAAACTCCTGTTGGATCACTGCGCCAGGCTGGGAGGAGGCGAGCTGATAGGGAGCGCTGAACACAGGGCACTTGGGGTACGCTGCCACCCAGTCCAGGGTAGGGGGAGGGTGTGCCGCAGCTGGAGTCTCCGGGGCAGGACGTGCGTGGGGCTGGCTCGGTGTAGGACTCGTGGCCGTAGCCGGCGGTGGATTAGAGGGTTTCCTAGGGGTGCGAGTGCGGAGTCCAGCGAGTTCCCGGTAGTTAGCCAGTCTTCCTCGGGTCTTGTGTGGGGGAGCGGCCGTGTCGGTAGGCACCGTAAGAGCTGCTAAGGACCCAGGTGGAGACAAAGAGGGGCCTATGGGGGTGGTGTCAGGGGTGGGCGTGGAGTGGCAAGCAAGTCGGGACAAGGCATCGGCCACCTGATTACGCGCACCTGGTAGGTAGGTAATGGTGAGATGAGGGAACTCAGCGAGAAAATCTAGCCACCTAGCAGTACGACCACGTAAAGGCTTCGATGCCCGGAGCTGTTGTAAGTGAGTAAGTGCTTGATGATCGGCGTGTGCCGTAACCTTAGAGACGCGCAACAAGTGGGCCCACTTGTCGAGAGCGGTGACTAAAGCCAGGAGTTCCTGATCATAGGTCGAGTATCTCTGTTGAGTAGGGGACATGACCTGGCTGAGGAACCCAATCGGTTGGCCAGGTTGCTCCAGGACCGCACCTATTGCATACCCTGAGGCGTCAGTGTACAACTCAAAAGGCTTCGTAGCGTCAGGAACCTGTAACGTCGTATAATCAATCAAACGGCGTTTGAGCCGCTGCACCGCCTGGGTATGAAGGTCTGTCCATTGAAAGGGAGCCCCTTTGTGGGTGAGATCCACGAGTTGTCGCGCTACCTTCGCATAGTCAGGACCCATGAACATGCGGAAGCAGTTGGCTGTGCCAAGGAACTGCCGTACTTGCATATCGTTAGCCAGTACCTTGGGCCATGACTGTATGGCTTTAATCTTGTCTTCAGCGGGTTTAATACCCTCTGCACTGATTGTATAACCCAAGTATGTGAGCTCCTGTTTGGAAAACTTGCACTTGCGAAACTTCGGATAGAATTGCTGGTCGAGGAAGATACGGAGCACTTGCTGAAGGAGGGCAACGTGACTAGGGAGATCAGGGCTATAAATAAGAACATCATCCAGATACGCGACAACACCTTGCCCTAATAGAGGTTGCAGGTAGGCACTAATATTAGCTTGAAAGGTAGCGGGCGCACCCTTGAGGCCAAAGGGCATGACTTTATACTCAAATAGCTTCATGACAGAACGGAAGGCTGTGTTCCACCTGTCTTCCCTAGCCATCCGTATCTGATGGAACCCAGATTCTAGATCGAGGGTAGAGAAATATCGAGCGCCCCCTAACATCTCCAGAATAGTTTGAACAGGAGGCAGGGGAAAGTCAGAGGCGATCGTAAGAGCGTTCAATTCTTGATAGTTGACCACCATACGCATCTTACGCTCACCAGTCCCATCATCACGCTTGTCCACCATGATCGTAGGAGCGCATATAGGAGAGTACGTAGGACCTATCCACCCATTAGCTGTTAGCTTAGCGATCTCCTGCTTGTGATATTGGAGTTGTTCGGGGGTCATGCGGTAGATTGCAGAGTTCGTAGGCAGCTTCCCTGGCAGGAGGAGGATACGGTGATCGTGTGGGCGCTTCGCTGGCAGACCTGTACGAAGTTTATCCGGAAAGACTGCACGATGGGCACACAACACATCGAGTATCGCACGTGGAGTTGCCTTTGCCTCCTCAGACTTTAGCCACGTATCGAGTTGAGAGTACTCTAGTTTAGCCGTTGCCCAAGAGGATGTCTCCTCGTCATCGGGGAGCTCGGTAGCTGGTGGAGCTTTAAGACACTGTTTTTGGATATTTGGAGGGGCGGTTTCGGCCAGGGCACAACACAGGGCCCCTTGCCACTCCTCCACTAGTCGTAGAGCCACGTTCCACTCCATCGCGGGAAGAGTTAGTATAGCGTAGAGTCCTTGAAGAGGGTGGCGTATGCAAGATGTGCTCTCAGTAGCCTGCTGTATCAGAGCAGCGACCACTGCCTTCCGTTTGCCCTTTGTAGGGGACTTGTACCTCTTGGAAGGCGGGCGTAGAAGTGCCGTAGCCTCCTCCCTAGTCATGTCTGCCACCTGCTTAGCCAGTATATCGTATGCCTGCTCCGCTGGTGTCCGCTGATGCATCCCTTGAGTGCTGCCATTCCGTTGTTTGACACCGTTGGCACGAACAACAGGTAGATCGCACCACTGGCCATTCACATACCTACGTAGCTTATCAGACTGGAAATACCACGCCACCCTGTGTTAAGTCAGCCAATCAAGCCCCACCACTAGGTCATATGGTACAGGCCCGACTAAGAAATCACCGGCTAAGCGGGTAGCCCCACACCACATCGTGAGTCCCTTCACGACGCGATGTATCCTCAACTGCGCACCATTAGCTACGGTGAACACACATTCCTCAGGCAACTTCCACACTTTCAGCTGTAGACGTTCTACGGCCCCTGGACTAAAGAAACTCCTTGAGGCGCTGGTATCTAAAAGAGCTTCGCATTGGCTGTCGGCCACTTCTACCCTTAATATGGCTGTCATACCCACACTACACAGAGTCCCCTGGGGAGTGGTGCCTTCCTGCGCCCTGTGCTCGCGCCATCACTGTAGCTCTGTTCGTGTCCCGCGGACAATCCCCTTCTGCCGCGTCGCCGTCTAGTTCGCTGCTGTGGTCCCGTTTACGCGTATGCCCTTCCTCAATTAGCAACGTTGTCCCGGCGTGAGACTGTACTGCCAAGGGTTGCTGGTTCTTGCCCATCTCCTGACCCTCGGCATTCACCTGCACCTCTCTACCAAGCAATTTCTTGCTCCAATCTGGGGAGACTGGAATGCTGTTAGGCCCTGTCGGTACTGCGCGGATTGCACTTTTACCCCTTATAGGCCGCCTAGTACGTTCGTCTCCCTTAACGACCAGGCTCGATCGTTTAAATGCCCCGATCCGTCAACGTGAGGTCGCATTTGCTGCTGTCTGCGCTGCCTGACGGGCTCTAATCTAGGTCGAGCCGGCGTAGGACAGTCTCTAGCGTAGTGATCCCGTCCCCCACATCTGGAACACGTTTCCCCATTCCGTCGTGTCACTCCTTTGCGGAGCGGACAGTCCCTGCTCACGTGCCCCTTTCCTCTGCACTCGTAACAGCGTGATTCCGTAGTATGATTCCCCCTGTTTCCCTTGCTCACCCTTTCTCTCTGTAGACCCGGCTCTCGTCCACCGTGAGCCCATCTACACTTGGCATTCTCTAAGTCCCTCTGGAATCGGAGGCGCTCTTCTCATGAATCCCTCCATGCTGCCGCAGTAGTAGCCAGTGCTGCGGCTACTTCCTGCCAGTCCGCGAATTTCCTCGTTCCACCTCGAGTTACCTCTCGGTATATTTCAACCGGTAGGTTGGCCAAATAGTAACCCACCAACAGGTCTGGTGCTACCGATACCCCTTGGNTTCTCTGCTATCATCACTTTCATCCTTTCCTTTGTTATGTTACAGAATCGGGCACAGAATTGCTGTCTCAGATGTGCCCAATCTGTCAGTGGTACTCCCGTACGACGCAAGTACAACCAGTAACCCAAGGCGTCGCCCGTCAGATATCGTTTTAGTTCTTCTCCCCACTGCCGAGCTTCCAGACCCCGTTCAACGAAATGTATCTCCACAAGGTCGAGGAAATTCCTCATGTTCTTGCCATCCTCGTACCCTATGGCCCTCTGGGGCGCATGTCCTAACCCCAGTGCCATCTGAGCGGCAAATTGCCGAAAGAACTCGGCCATTCACTGTTTCATCCCGGCTTGATTCATTTCAGGTTCCTTGCGTCCTCCAGCGTCGCGGTCCCGGTTTCTCGGTATCGGTCCTCCTACCCCTACGGTGGGTTGGCTGATATTGTGACCGGGTTCGGTTGGCTTCGATTCAATAGGATGCCCCGCGGCTTCCTTACTAGATACAACTATATTCGGCATTCCTGCGTTCGGTTCTAGTGGAGGTTGTACCACTTTTCCGTTGCGTAGTTGCATGTCCATCCCCGTGTTTCACTTAGGTGCTGTAGCATGAGTTAGCGCAGAGTTAGCTCAGGAGCCTTTCGACGGCTTTGGCATGCTGCGTGTAAGCGCCTGCAAACGTTATACAAGTTCGTTACGAGGCAAAGCATGCAGCAAAGGAAGCTTCNGCTGCGTGTAAGCGCCTGCAAACGTTATACAAGTTCGTTACGAGGCAAAGCATGCAGCAAAGGAAGCTTCGCTGAAGCTTCCTTTCGTGCACGCGTGGGGCTGACTTGCTCTGCCAGCCGCAGCGTGGTGCGCTACAACCCGCGACACCCTGGCCCTGGGCTCAACGCCCAGGATGCCTAGGTACAGGGGAAGGGGGTCAGCTGCATTTGGGAAACTCTTGCTTTAAGTCTTTGCCTTCATTGCGGCTCGTCTCTTGTCAGGTAAAGACCAGATAACAAGCGTTATACTGTAGACGGGTCACTTCGGATGTTGTGAGAGAAAAAAAAAGGGATCTTCCCCCTTGAATCAAGCTCAATAATTTTTTTCATTTTATTTTAATTTTATACTCCTGAACAGCCCCGAAATGTAGTGCACAACGACCCTTTGCTGTTACTAAGTATGAAGCCTAAGCTACCTGGCTAAGCACACACACTGCTACTAAGGATATAAACTCGTAATTCTCTCTATTCTCACTATAATATATATTAACAATTCAAAAAGCATTCGAGTTTTTGATTTTTTTCTGAAAGAAATCCTCAACAGAACAGCTCTCTCCTGCCGCAGCCTCACACCCAGTGTAGTGCACGGGCACTACAATAGCTCCTCTGTGTGGCCTCTAGAGACCTAGTATCATGAAAAGGATTA
>NW_013576465.1:6069-10236 GCF_000499745.2 Eimeria mitis
AGTGTGCGCGCATAGCCGCATAGCTTAGGGTTCATACGTAGTGACAGCGAAACGGGCGCTGTGCATTACACCCAGCCCCCAAGCCGGTGCCTGCTGCTGAGCACTCCGATCCTCTTATGCTTCTTCTCTGTGTAAAATATACTAACTCCTGAGATATTCTATAGTATGTAATCCTTTTCATAATACTAGGCCTCTAGAGGCCACACAGAGGAGCTATTGTAGTGCCTGGGCACTACACCGTAAAAGCAGCAGCAGCAACAGCAGCAGCAGCAGCAGCAGCGGCAGCAGCCGCTGCAGCAAACCATTATTACTTTAGAGCAGTTCTTCTTCTTTTTTTTTGTTTTTAATTAATACAAATCCTCATATCTACCCCGGGGCCCCAAAATGTCTTCAGATGCCCAAATCGCCCCGAGTCGCATGTAAGCCATCTCCGCTGCAGCAGCAGCAGCAGCAGCAGCAGCTGCTGCTGCTGCTGGATGTGTAGCTGTAGTTACTGCTGCAGCTGCTGCTCCTCGAGATGCTACTGGAGCTGCTGCAGCTGCGGATGCTGCTGTTGGTGCTGAAACTGTCGGAGCCGCTGCTGGCGGAGCTGCTCCGGGCGCTGCTGCAGCTGCTGCAGCTGCAGCAGCTGCTACTGCTGGTGATGCTGCTGCTGTTGCATCTGCTGCAGCAGCAGCAGGTGTTGCTGCAGCAGCGGCTGCGTGAGAGTGCTGCTGCTGCTGTGATCGCAGCTGGCGCTGCTGCGGCTGATGCTTATGGGCTTGGAGCTGCTCCCCTATTTGCTGCTGCAGCAGCTGCTGCTGGAGCTGCTGCTGCTGCTGCTGCTGCTGCTGCAGGGAGATATATTTGCTGCGGCTCGTGCAGGAGTTACTATTGCTGCTGCTTGCTGCTGCTGCTGCTGCTGCTGCTGCAGGACTCTTCAGATAACGAAGCAAAAGAAAAAGGGAGCTGCACAGGGCTATCAACTCCTTAAAAAGAAGAGTGATGCTCTCTCCGCTCGCTTCCGTGGCATGCTGAAAGAGATCGTCAAGGCAAGGGTTTAGGGTTTAGGGTTTAGGGTTTAGGGTTGATTGTCTAGGGTTTAGGGTTTGGGGTGTATTCGTTCTTGTTGAGGTCATATATATATATATTTATATATATATATATATATATATATATATATATATATATATATATATATATATACATATATATATATATATACATATAATTAGTAATTATTAATTACTTTTATTTATAATATATTATAATTTACTTGTGTGTGTATACAGACGAAGCTGTCTATATACATTATATATACTGTTATACATATAACTATAATTAATAAAATATATAATAAAATATATATAATTTATAATTTATAATTTATTCGTGTGTGTATACAGACAAAGTTGTCTATATACATTATATATACTGTTATACATATAACTATAATTGATAAAAAAAATATATATATAATAAAATATATATAATTTATAATTTATAATTTATTTGTGTGTGTATACAGACAAAGTTATCTATAGGAGACACCATCAACGAGGCCCACTTCTCTCTCGCTAAGGCCTCCTGGGCGGGGGGCAGCGACCTGAGGGGACAGCTGCTTCAGGTGTATATCTTTGTCTTCATTTGTTTTTTTTTTTAGTTTTGTTGTTTTTTTATTTGTTTTATTGTTTTTATTAAGTATATCTTTGTTGTCTTCATTTGTTTTTTTATTAGTTTTGTTGTTTCTTTATTTGTTTTGTTGTTTTTATTAAGTATATCTTTCTTCATTTGTTTGGTGGTAATATATATATATATATATATATATATATATATATATATATATATATATATATATATNTAGGGTTTAGGGTTTAGGGTTTAGGGTTTAGGGTTTAGGGTTTGGGGTGTATGTACAGCGCATCAAGAGGCCCGCGGTGTTTGTCACTGCTGCCTACGACAACGTGGCGGGGGTGCGGCTGCCAGTCTTTCAGATAACCACAGACCCCACCGTCGACAGTGCGTCTCCTTTTGTCTCTTTTTGTCTCCTTTTGTCTCTTTTTTGTCTCCTTTTGTGTCTCCTTTTGTCTCTTTTTCTCTTCTTTTGTCTCCTTTTGTCTCCTTTTGTCTCCTTTTGTGTCTCCTTTTGTGTCTCCTTTTGTCTCCGTTTCTCTTCTTTTGTCTCCGTTTTCGCCGCCCTTTGTATTCGTTTTTGTTTTTTTTGTCTCTCATTGTCTCCTTTTGTCTCCTTTTGTCTCACTTTATCTCGTTTGTGTCTCCTTTGTGGTTTTTTTATGCTTTTTTGTCTCTCTTTTGCTTCTTTTCTCTCAACTCTTCTCTCCTTTTGTTTACTTTGTCTCTTTACATTCTTTTGTATGTTCCCGTCCTAATCTTGCCATTCTCTTCAGGGGGTTACAGCCGGCTCTAGGGTTTAGGGTTTAGGGTTTAGGGTTTAGGATATAATGAATCGACGCTTCTCAGATTGATAGAAAGGGAAATAAGTGCTTGGAGGATGCAGCGTGGTTTAGGGTTTAGGGTTTGTGTGTGAGGGTATTTCTAGGGTTTAGAGTTGAGGGTTTAGGGTTTAGGGTTTGTGTTTTGTACAGTACTCAAGAACATAACCCTCTCCGCTGGAGGCCACGTTATCCTCACAGCCCGAGACAAGTACCAAGAGGCCCTCTCAGAGCTGGTGAAGCTGGCTTCGCTTCAGGTGTGTATACACCAGAAACCCTAAACCCTAAACCCTAAACCCTAAACCCTCATGGATATATGCAGTACGCGGGGAGGAGCTCAGCGGCGGATGCTGGCACAGAGGGAACGAATTCTTCCTGCCTAGGGTTTAGGGTTTAAGGTTTAGGGTTTAGGGTTTAGGGTTTAGGGTTTCTGTCGAGGCTTAGTGTAATTCTCCACTGTGCAGACGGCTTTCTTTACGCTGGACTCTGAAATTAAAATGACAAACCGACGCGTCAATGCACTCAACAACGTAAGCCAGAAGCTTCAGGGTTTAGGGTTTAGGGTTTAGGGTTTAGGGTTTAGGGTTTAGGTTTTCCCCGCGATGGTCTCGGGTGACCTGCGGAGTCATTTGAGAAGTGGACAGCCGCTAAGTGGTTTGGCTTCGGGGGATTGGTATTAGGGTTTAGGGTTTTAGGGTTTAGGGTCTAGGGTTTAGGGTTTAGGGTTTAGGGTTTGGGCTGCAGGTGGTGCTCCCCAAGCTGGATAAGAGCATAACATACATAACGAAAGAGTTGGATGAGATGGAGCGCGAGGAGTTCTTCAGGTGTGTGTTGCCTAGGGTTTAGGGTTTAGGGTTTAGGGTTTAGGGTTTACAAGCGTATACTTTAATACTGTTAGTATATTAAAGAACCCTAAACCCTAGGCTCTAAACCCTAAAAACCCACGTAGCAAGGTTTATTCGTGGAGATAGTAATTAGGGTTTAGGGTTTACACTCTGTTCCCTCGCCCCTTCACATCGACCCCTTCGGGTTCCTTGCCTTTCGTGAGGGTTTAGGGTTTAGGGTTTAGGGTTTGTGTGTTGCAGACTAAAGAAGATTCAGGAGAAGAAGAAGCAAGCCAAGGAGGCTGAGCAGAAGGCTCTTGAAGAGGCACTGAAGGTCATAGGTAAGTGCCTTACTAGGGTTTAGGGTTTAGGGTTTAGGGTTTAGGGTTTAGGGTTTAGGGTTTGTGTAATCGAATGACGGCGGCAGCTGTCTCCTTTTGTTTGTAGGAGCACCTGGGTCTCTCTGTCCCTCTTTCTCTTTTTCTCTGTCTCCCCCTATCTCTTTCTCTCTATACTACTCTTCTATCTGTCTCCATTTCTTTCTCCGCGTTGTCTTTGTCTCTGTCTGCCTGTGCTGGCTTGCTTCTCTTCTGTCTGTCTCTTTTTTTTTATTATTCGCTTCCTTTTTTCTCTGTCTCCTTTGTTTTATTATTTGTCTCCTTTTCTCTCTGTCTCCTTTGTTTAATTATTTGTCTCCTTTTTTCTCTGTCTCCTTTGTTTACTTATTTGTCTCCTTTTTTCTCTGTCTCCTCCTTAATTCCCTCTGCATTTCATTTTCTTTATTCTATCATCCATCCTCTGCTTGGGCCTTCAGTAGTCCTGCTGGTGCTGCCGTCTTTGCTGCTGCTGCAGCAGCAGCAGCAGCAGGAGCTTTTGCATACAAGGATGAGAAGAATAAAAAGGTCATATGC
>NW_013576465.1:10497-14328 GCF_000499745.2 Eimeria mitis
TGCGTTCGCTGCTGCTGCTGCTGCTGCTGCGGCTGCGTTTGCTGCTGCTGCTGCTGCTGCTGCTGAGCATGAAGTTAGCAGCAACAAGCTGCGGTGCTGCTGTCTGTCTGCAGAGGCGATGGAGGGCCCCTCATCAATACTAGCGGACGACGAAGACGATCTCCTCTTCTAAGCCCCAGCAACCAAACACTGCAGCAGCAGCAGCAGCAGCAGCAGCAGCAGCAGCAGCAGCTGCAGCAGCAGCAGCAGCAGGAGCTTTTGTATGCAAGGATGAGAAGAATAAAAAGATCATATGCAGAGGGGATTAAAAGGGAGACAGAGAAAAGGAGACAAACAATAGGAGCAAGGAGACGCAGAGAAAAGAAAACTAGCAACAGAGACAAGGCAGCGGCAATGGCTGTGCTGGCTCGCTGCTCTGTTTTCTCGGTGCCGAGCCAGCACAGCCAGACAGAGACAAAGACAACGCAAGATAAAGAAACACAGAGACAGAGGGGAGTAGCATAGACAGAAAGAGATAGAAGTAGACAGAGAAGAGGAGAAACTGAGACACAGAGAAACCACCTGATCCCCTTACAGACCACAGGAGACAGCTAACACCGCCAAACCCTAAACCCTAAACCCTAAACCCTAGTAAGGCACTTGCCTATGGCCATCGATGCCTGCTCGAGAGCCTCTTGTTGAGCTTCCTTGGCCGTCTTCTTCTTGAGTTTTCTTCAGTCTGCAGCACACAAACCCTAAACCCTAAACCCTAAACCCTCACGAAAGGCAAGGAACCCGCAGGGGTCGATGTGAGGGGGCGAGGGAACAGAGTGTAAACCCTAAACCCTAATTACTATCTCCACGAATAAGCCTTGCTACGTGGGTCTTTAGGGTTTAGAGCCTAGGGTTTAGGGTCTTTTAATATACTAACAATATTTAAGTATATGTTTGTAAACCCTAAACCCTTAGATAAGTATTAAATATATCTCTGCAACACATAGCTGAAGAACTCCTCGTTATGTACGTTATGCTCTTATCCAGCTTGGGGAGCACCACCTGCGACCCAAACCCTAAACCCTAAACCCTAAAACCCTAAACCCTAATACCAGTCCCTTGGGGCCAAACCACTACTACCACTCATCAGCCGCTCACTCTTCAAAAGACTCCGCAAACCACCCAACTCCGTCGCGGAGAAAACCTAAACCCTAAACCCTAAACCCTTATCAAAGCGAAGTGCTGAGTATACCGCTAAACAATATAAGATGTCCCCGGTTCTTCTCATTGGGGGGCTTGAAGCCGAGGCGTACGCACCAACAGCCATCATTTTTCTTCATCTTCACCGCCAACACCACCAACACCAGATTGCCCCCAAAGGCTCTAGCTGACGGCTGAGCTTTGCCTTTTCTTAGAAGTTTATCCTCCTGCGGCTCAATCTCCTCTTCAAGATATAGCCGTTGCCCGTACCTTGGAGCGAAGCTTGGAGCTGCGCAGGGGATGCGTTCGGTGGTGCTGTGCACCCAGCGGCCAGCGGATACCCTGCCCGCCTGCAGCTCATACACCTGCTCATACACCTGAGAACTTTTCTTTGCCCGCTGCTGCTGTTCCTCGGGTGTTAAGTGGATCGAATTCACCAACACTGAGGTCTTTATCAGACAGACCTTCATGACAGAGCAGATGCATATCTCCGCCGCCCCCTTCAGTGCCACTGCACTGCACGGGGGCCTGGGCGCTCCGCTTTCTATGGGACCCAGTTTCTCCTCCTCTGAGCATAGAAAATGAAATACCGTTGGGGGCGCTGGGGGACGCACAGTCTCTTCACTTCGTGCTGGAGAGAGATATATGGAGTCACCAGAGGAACACATCTGCGCCTTTTGCTCGATCACCCACGGCATGCTTGAGAGTATCTCGGGGTGATCTGCTCCAAGGTAGAACTCCGTCGTCATATTAANTCCTGCCTGCTGTCAGCGAGGCGTAGAAGCCTCAGAGATTGCGTTGCGCCAGTGAGTAGACGGGTGGGTTGCACCTCCTTGCTGCTGCCTCTGATATCAGGTCCACTTCGATCCCGTATCCAGTAGTGCTAGTAACTCCTGCCCTTTACTGCGTACCCGCACAGGCACTGAATTGAGTAGAGGTGATGCTGTGGGTGGGGCCGTTATCTCACGTGGCCCCATCACTGCACCGCATGTTGCGTGGGGGCCAGGCGTTTCCCTGCTTGCTCTGTTTGTTCCCTGGCCGGCGCGGTTCGAGATTTTGTTTCAAGTTTTCCGTAGCCTTCTGTATACGCCGGCTATCGCGAAATAAGTTACCATGTTTATTGCACAATAGGTAAGCGCGCCGCTCGGCATCTCGTTCTTGCTTTCTAATCTCCATTTACCTTGTTTTATTTTATTTTTGTTTTGCTTTTCTAGGGGATTTTGTTTAAGAAAAGGAAGTGGGTTCGATTTTACCTTGTTTTATTTTATTTTTGTTTTGCTTTTCTCAGCAATGCTCGGGGTCACCCCTTTGGGGAAAGGGATCCGTGCTCGCACTTACCCGGATGAACCATGCGGCGCTACCATGTATAAGGGCTGTTCTTTGGCCTTAACCAAGAACAGCAGCGAGCTGCAATCTAGGTAAAGATTTAGAGTAGGAGGTTCCCAAGAGCAGCTGGCCCCCTTCCCCTGTCCCCAGGTGTCCTGGGCGTTGAGCTCAGGGCCTGGGTGTTGCGGGGGGGGAGACAGCCTGAACTGGGGTTGCAGCAAACCTCTCTGTGGCTGGTGAAGCAAGCCAGCCTCACGCGTGCACAGAGGGAATCTCCAGCAGAGCTCCCTTTACTGCATGTTTCACTTTTGAATACACTTATAGAACTCTTTCGTTTGCTTACACGCAACCTACCAGGGCCAAGTGACGGCTCCAGTGCTGCCTACAAGCAAACTAAGCTACAACGAGGCGCTTGGGTAGACCTAACTGACTTCTGCAGCAAAACGAATGGGGATAAGCCTGAGTTGATAGATGCTGAGCGCTCATAGAAACACCGCGATACACAGTACACAGCGGGGCTGGGCAGCGGGGCCCGCAGGCCCCCACGGAGACTGCTTAGAAGGGGTCTCTAAGCCCACCCCGCCTGCAGCAATGGAGAGAGGTGTACGTACACCTCACGTGCTAGCAAGAGCCAAGGGGAAGGGCTCTCTAGGGATTGCCGCTTGTTGATAGAAATATAATATAAATATAATATTTAGCTAGTTAACCACGGATTATATTCGTTACTTCAATAGAGTTACAAGAACAGAAACAATCTATTGCAGAAGCTTTACAGCAACACCAGCAGCAGCAGCAGCAGCAGCAGCAGCAGCATCAGCAGCAGCAGCAGCAGCAGCAGCAGCAGCAGCAGCATCAGCAGCAGCAGCAGCAGCAGCAGCAGCAGCAGCAGCGGCAGCAGCAGAGGGGACAGCTACTTGACTGCCTGCTCTGTGAGGCCACCGAAATATATGCGGTGGTTTTTCTCCCCGCATAAACTGAAATTTTGATTTGTTTATTTGTTAAAAAAAATAAATATACAAATATGTAGCAGGAGCAGCAGTAACAGCAGCAGCAGCAGCAGCAACAGCAGCAGCAGCAGCAGCAACAGCAACAGCAGCAGCAGCAGCAACAGCCCAGCGGTCCGCCACCGGGCGAGGCCAGCTGGCGGTTGGCTGTGTGCATCTTCAGCTGCTGCGTTTCTTTGCATTTGTTTACAATATAAATAAAGAGTAGGAGAGGAATTAGTTGTTTTTATTTGTCTGGTTTGGTCTCCCTTTGTTTCCTTTTTGTCTCTTGCTGCAGCTCGTGCGGCAGCAGCACGTGAGGCCCTGCTGCTGCTGCTGCTGCTGCTGC
>NW_013576466.1:0-617 GCF_000499745.2 Eimeria mitis
ACTTTTCCTCTTATCTCTGTTTCTTTTTCTTCATCTTCTTCGTTCCCTAGAAACCCAACACCACATCTATGCGGCGCTGTCAACTCAAACTCAAACCCTATCAGTCTCCTGCTGGGGTATTTTCTCCCACTGCTGCTGCTGCTGCTGCTGCTGCTGCTGCTGCTGGTGGCGGTGATGGTGTCTATGCTGCTGCTGCTGCTGCCTCTGGTGCGGCCTGGGGATGCACCGGGGGGTAAACCCTGGGGGCTGTAGTAAGGCTCACATAGATAAGACTGCAGCCAGCTGCCGTTTGTTCTCGTTATGGGGAAGGTTCTTCCTTTGTTGCAGACTAGCAGCAGATCGTATGAGCCCCCATCACGTGCGGGAACACCCTTTATAACTATACTACCAGAGACAAACACTGGGCTATGCAGCAATAGTTTTCTTGCTGCTGCTGCTTTTGCTGCTGCTGCTGCTGCTGCTGCTGCTGCTGCTGCTGTTTCACTTTCTGCGGAGAAAAGAGAAACAGATGCATCCGCTAATAGCTTCAAGCGATAAAACTCATAGGATGGCTGTATAGGTTTTAATATATAACCAGAAGCAAGCTGGTGTGCTGCTGCTGTTGCTGCTGCATCGTG
>NW_013576466.1:661-1725 GCF_000499745.2 Eimeria mitis
TGGGTCTGCTGCTGGTGCTTGCTGCAGGAACGAAGTCGACGGGTGCTGCCTGTGCCCCTGCACCCGCTGCTGCTGCTGCTGCTGCTGCAGCCGATGCTGCTGCTGCTGCTGCTGCTGCTGCTGCAGCAGGTGTTGATGGTGGCTGTCTCGCGTTCTATGGTGTGTATGATGGCGGGGCAAGGCTCCGCTGATTGCTCGTGCTGCAGCAGCTCCAGCAGCAGCCGAAGCAGCAGCAGCATCAGCAGCAGCAACGAGATGCTGCAGTGTTTGTGGCTCCCAGTGTGCAGCTCTAACAAAGACAGAACCCAAGGTATCAGCTAACCCTAGATAAGCATAGAAGCAGCCTTGCTGCAGTGAATGCCAGTATGCTTCTGTAGGCAGCAGGTCTAGATAGATGCTGCTGAAGCGCAGCATCTCTGATCGTATGGTGTGGGGGTGTTGTTTCATTTTATTATAAGGTTGCTCTTTGTAGTTTTTTATTGTTATTGTTTCCATCTCTCTATCGTAATACTGCTGCTGCTGCTCCTCCTCTAGGCGTGCTGCACCCCCACCACCCAGTAGCCGCTGCAGCAGCAACCATACACCTGGCTGCTTCAGCAGACGCAGCATACGGTGACCTTGCTGCTGTTGTGTTGGTGCTGCTGCGATGACCTGCTGCTGCAGCAGCTGCAGCAACATATCCGCCTTGGGTGAGGATAGCTGCTGCAGCTCTTTAGCACACTGCAGCAGCAACCCGCCAGGTTTACAATTGGGTATTGCTGCTTCTGCTGCTGCTGCTCCTGCTGCTCCTGCTGCTCCTGCTGCTGCTGCAGCAGCAGCAGCAAAAGCCTCGAAATCCTGCTGCCTCAGCCCCAGCTTAAAGGAGCAGTTTTCTTCTGTTGCTGCTGAGGGGCCCTCCGTCAGCACCGCCTGCTGCATCCCCGCATATACTTTATCTACAGCAGCAGCAAGAAGGTCTGCTGCTGCAGCAACCCCAAGCCAAGCAGCAGCATCAATAGAGTCAAAAGAAAGTAACTGAGCTACAGTAGCTTCGTCTCTATGGGGATCTCTATCCACTCTGCTGG
>NW_013576467.1:0-141 GCF_000499745.2 Eimeria mitis
GCACGTTATCTGCGCGCGGCGTACATGTGGTTTGCACCCTTGGTGCACCTGCAGAGTTCGTCACCTACTGCCACTGTAGCAACATGTTGAACGCCGGTGCCGCTAGTGTCGGTTCGTCGCGATCACTCAAGGGCGTGGTGC
>NW_013576467.1:425-818 GCF_000499745.2 Eimeria mitis
AACGTCGCAGGCTATTCATTTCCGCGGGTTTTCTCTACGCGGCCACCACGGCGTTGTGGGCCAACGCACTCCGAAATAAACTGAGGGGCAGCTATTTGTCGAGAACATATATTCCGAATAGGAGTGATGGGTTTGTTTCCAACAGGAAGTACGCTGGATGCCTGAACAACGAGTCCCTGTGTAATATTCCGGCGACAATTTATTCGGCAGTCGGAAGCACGAGGGAGAGCGTTGTTGAGGGTGACAGCAATCAGCTTCACCTCTGAGCCGAGCAGGCCTTGGGTTGTCTACCAACGTGTGTTGAAGCACGAGGAGAGTCTAGAAGACGTACGATTTGGGGCTTCACTTTCAACAGTTGGTACGAGGGCGGGACGCACTACTGGCAACACGTTA
>NW_013576467.1:918-1490 GCF_000499745.2 Eimeria mitis
GAGGTTTGGGGCTTCTCTTTCAACAGTTGGTACGAGGGCGGGACGCACTACTGGCAACGCGTTACAGCCAGCGGCGCCGTTTACGATGGGTGCGGGATTATGAGCGGTGGGACGCTCGGATGCCTGCAGATCGCTGGCGCAGCGAAGTGGCGACGATGGCTCCACCCCATGTCGTTTCGTGCATCTACACGTATAGAGCCTCTTTCTTTTGCTTGGGCCCGAATTCCGTATGCCGGCCGGCCGTGCCCAAAGTACGACGGTTGAACATGATGTCGGTAGTGGAGTGACTGTGCTCATCGCCTAACAGATTGAACGCTAGATGTCTAGGGTTTGGGTGTTAGCAAGAGTGAAACAGCAGAGGCGAGATTGGATGCTCCCGCAAAGTGGACTAACGCGCTCAGGCTGTCCCGGATAAATGAACTGCAGCTACATGTGGTAGGGCGGGTTGTTGTGCAGGCTGTACGCTAGAGGGAGTCAAATGAAAGGAGCTGAAAGCCATGTTGAACAGCCTGAGCATTTATTCATCGGTGCGCGACTAAAGTCTTGAACTAAGTTGGTCCGGCGACCACATG
>NW_013576467.1:1803-1905 GCF_000499745.2 Eimeria mitis
AATACACTTCAGAAGGCACTGAAATATGTCTCGGTGCCTCCGGTTCGTCAAACATGCGGAGGGAGATGTTTGATATCGTTGCGGACTCGATGTTCTTTTTGA
>NW_013576468.1:0-261 GCF_000499745.2 Eimeria mitis
ATATATATATATATATATATATATATATATATATATATATATATATATATATATATATATATATGTATACTTTATCTCTCCACTGTTCTGAGGTAGCTAGAGAGAAGGAAGCCATCCTATCGCCGCTAGGCAGCTGCCTTATTTCGGGGTCTAACCCAACACGACCCAGCAACGTCACTCGGTTCACACTCCGCTCAGCCTGCAGCAGCAGCAGCAGCAGCAGCAGCAGCAAGAGGAGTAGCGGCAGCAGCAGCAGCAGCA
>NW_013576468.1:1442-1815 GCF_000499745.2 Eimeria mitis
TTACGGCCCCCCCAAGGGGGCTACGCATAATTCCAGTTTATAATATGCAACAGACAAATAAAAAAATAAAATTAAAACACTTTTTTATAATAAATTACCAAAAATATTTACAAAAGAAAAAGAAATAAATGATGAAAAACGCAGAAACGGGGCTGTCGATGCTCACCGTGCTGGGGCAAGCGTGTTCGCCGGGTGTATGTACACCTCAGAAGGTAAACGAGGGAATTAACGAAAAATAATTTATAAAAACACAAATATTTTATTATTTTTAATTAAATTTGCGAAAATTTTTTCTTTTTTTACGCTTAAATAACACAGATTCAGATGCGGGGGGGGGAGGAACCGCGAGCTGCATGTACACCCGGTGGTGGTT
>NW_013576469.1:1562-1815 GCF_000499745.2 Eimeria mitis
AGCAGGAGCAGCAGCAGCAGCAGGGCTTATGTATACCGTGTGAATAGTGTATACATCCAGTCAACAAGAAAGATATCTGTATCTATCCCTATATTATAAAAATGCTGCAGCAGCTGCGGCTGTCTCTCCTCTAATAGAAAATCAAATGTACGAAAATACACCTCAACCAGCCCCATCTCAAACGTATAAAATGCATGCAGAGAACGACGCAGCTGCATGCACACACACACACACACACATATATATATATATA
>NW_013576470.1:0-339 GCF_000499745.2 Eimeria mitis
ATCCGCAAAAAAATTCTTGAGGAATTCATCAGCCTTCTTACAAAATAATATTGATTCGCCAAGTTAATTCGACTAAAGCGCCACGTGCTACTGTGGATCCCCGCCCGAAACACTCCTGGGCTTCTTTAGGGGGACTCCGATTCAGCTGGCGGAGCTTGACACTTTCGTTGAGCAAAATATGTATATTCATCCCAGGGAGTTCTTTTATCCTCACCTAAATAAAGGAGATAGCTTAAACTAACCGGCAGGAACAAACTGTGCAAGCTACGTCTGCCGGCGTCTCGATAGCTTGCGCTTCACTGAAATCCTTCGTACACGCGTACCCCGACGCGGGGGAGA
>NW_013576470.1:580-1167 GCF_000499745.2 Eimeria mitis
TTACATTGATATGCATTAGCTCGCTCTGTCTAAGTACTAGTTAGTACTGACGCATATACTTACAGTATCCCGCCCGTCACTACCATTGTAGTGTGCCCCACTACAACTTTGCCTCTCGCCGGAATGTTGACGGTAGCAACTTGAACGGTGTAGATGGTGACGTTCCAGGCTCCACAGGCGTCATATATGGGTTACATGGGTAGCGATGGATATCTACAGCAGTCCCGGAATTTATGTGTACGTCACCTAAATACCTAAGAGGCAAGTGGGCGTACCGCTGAGCCCTGAAACGCTGCGCGTCTGAGAGCGCGAGTGCGGGTTCGGTGCCATGCGCGGAGAAAAGCTGAGCGACCTCGTATATGCTTAACGGGTTCCCGATACAGAGAGTAGCTCTGCCTTCAGGTGCCCTTCGCCGCATCGCAAGACACTGCTCGTTTTGATCTTCACCTAACTGATCAAGAATGTCGTCTGCTGCAAGGTTGTTGGTGAGTTTTTCCTGCTCGTCCTGCACGGCCCGTCGAAGCCTCCCGTCTAATCATCTGTGGGTCGCGTACTTAGTCGAGGATTGGCTGAGAAACATGGAAAGC